>NW_027096958.1:0-99311 GCF_019320115.1 Miscanthus floridulus
CAATATGCACAACCGTTTCAAACTTCCATCGTTTCAAAGAAGAGACAGTAGCAAGACTAATTTTCTAGATTACACACACGGAGTTAGCATTTTTCTATCGTTGACGCGTTGTATGATATGTCACCGTACGTTCTTCCTTTCCTTCTCCCCCATCAACTAACCAAAAAAACATGTATAGTCTCCCATCATCAATTCATCAACGGGAGGGCTACAGGACTCACCGGACGCTGCTCCCGCACATGCGCCCGCATCGCATTCTATGCCTCCTGCGCCCCGCATCTCCCATGCCACCCGCGTCCCGCGTCCCATCCTACGCCAACGCCTGCGTCCGAATGCAACAAACTTGACGACCCCCACTCCAACGCCAAAGCCGAGACGAGATGGAGGGAAGGGAAGGAAGGGGAGGGAGAGGAGAGGGTGAGGCACGCCACACGAGGTAGGAGCCGAAGCCTTGTGGCAAGCTGCTGTTCACCAGGTACCGACGCCATTGCAACATTTGCAACACCTGATCTACTTTTGAGACATCCATATGCAACACTTGCAACATATGTATGAAGAAGATGTAACATTTGAAACATGCGTCTGAAATACTTGCAAAAATACCCGAAAACACATGAAAAGTCATTGTAAAACATACGCAGCATCCAAATAAAACCCTCGCAACATACGTGTGAAATATATGGAACATCCAAATAAACACACTTGCAACATACGTCTAGAAAAACAGATGAAACATTAGGAATAGTAGCTTGAAACATAAGTGTACCACCATTGCAACATATGCAACATCTCGATCTACTTCTGCAACATCCATATGAAACATTTGCAACATACTTATAAAACATCTCAAACACTTGAAACATAAGGCTTGCAACATATGTTTTTCACCCTTCTTTCGTACGATGCAGCGTAAAGCGGGGAACGGCCGGTTCCGGCCAGTCGACGCCCGAGGATGGTGGTGTGACCTGATAGAGGCCAACTGTGCCTGCGCCTGGCCTAGGGCCGGCCAGCGACGGCCTCCTCTCCTGCCTGGCCTGGGCGCGGCGGAGGACTGGCATGGCGCGGGCAGGGGATGAAGGTGTCGCGGGGACGGGGTGTGTCACGGGCAGCGGCGGAGCCTGATGCAAAACGAAGAGGGGGCGAAATAGAAAAGATGTGATTGGATTATGGAAGAGTTGATGCCTTAAGTCTTGTGCTAAATAACTTCATTATAGCTAGCGTCAGAAATTTGTTTAGGGCGGGGGGTGTAGCAGCCCAGCTTCGCCTCCAAGAGGCTCCGCCAGTGGTCGCGGGGGATGGTGGCGGCGGCGCGATGGAGCGGGGCGGGCGGACGGCCGCACGACGGACGAGTGAGGAGTTGGGGAGACAGTCCGGGCGGAAGGATGCCCGCGCGTGAGCATTATTATCGTTTCATCAATGAGCTCACCAAACCATCACTACCAGAAATGTCAAATTTGCCGAGTGTTTTTGTATTTGCCGAGTGTTTTCTCTCGGGCACTCGGCGAACAAGTTCTTTACCGAGTGCTGCCATAAAAACACTCGGCAAAAAAAAAACACTCGGTAAAGATGTGGTTTGCCGAGTGTAAAAAAAACACTCGGCAAAGATGGGCAAAGATAGTGTTTTTTTCTCATAACAAATCAGCCAACAATACTTTTCATCTTGACTTTTCAGCGAAGTGAACAGGAGCACTGGTACATCGATTTTCCATCAGCGAAGTGTTGCAGTTTACATGCCCATCGAGGCAGGCATAGACGGATTAGGCTAGCTGTAGGCACACCAGCATTTTATCTAGCACGATTTGCCCGAACAATAACAGAGAGAAATGGAGAAGAAGCGAGACGGGCAAGGGCGGTAGAGGAGAAGACGGCGACGATGAGGAAGCAGAAAAGGTGGACGTGGAGACGGACACCTCTTCTTCGCCCTCGTCGTGTCGTCGTGGTTATTCACTGCACTGCCTGCACACCCATGCTCGCTGCTGCAGTACGTCGTCCGGGCTTGTGCCGGCTGCCTGCTTGGCCTGTGCGGTGGTTCTGCCGGTGATGGTCCACAGTCCGGCACAGCTGCAGATGCTCCTGATCCCGTTGCTACTCCACAACGAAGCTGAGAGAGGCAAACAATGCAAGGTGGCTATTATTGTAAGTGCGGCTGTCTATACCCCTAAAAAAAAGTGCGGCTGTCTATATGACGCCTCTTTTTGTTTTTTTTTTGTTCTTCCCCTTCTTCTCCATGTAGAATGCAGAAAATTTATTTGGATAACAATAGATGTCTTACCCAATGGTAATTTCTCATAATTTTGTTCTTGTTCAGTCATAGGTGAAGGCGGTCATGGTGGCTTTGCGGAAGGGCTCGACAGCTGTCTGTTCTTACTGTAGTGCTGCCTGCACGTTCAGAATTGAAGTGGGACAAACATAGAGCTTCTAACTTTCGCATTATCTGCTGATTTTCCAAAGCCACTAGGCTACAGAATAGGATTGAGAGAGTAATCACAAGACTCTTTAATTCTTATCAATGTCAGATATTGATCTTTTTATATTTTTTTCATTACATATTTACATCTATACGTAGCTGGGAGTTATAATGGTGCATTAACAGATCTAATCATTTTTATTTGTTTGTTTAATTCATATGCAGTGCCATTGTGTGATAATTATTAAATAAATTAGTCTACTTATCTATAGTACAGATGATTCAACATCTCTTTTTTATAGAGATTCATAAAAAAACATCAGAGATTATATATGGATATGCCAACATATTACTTATTTTGAATTTATTCACAGATGGAATTTTTTCACCTCCAATTCTGATGCTTAGAGCTTATTTCATAAACACCAGTTTTGTGCATCTAGTTGTTAATTAACATATGTGGGTAGAGGGAGTGATTTCTTATCCACTTAGTGTGTGACTGACTGATCCCGTTAGCTCCAAATATCTATATACATCAATTTGTATACACTACCGGAAACCGGCGATTTGCCGAGTGCCGGAGGCTTTGCCGAGTATATTTTATCGGGCACTCGGCAAAGACCATGTTTGCCGAGTGCCAAATAAAATACACTCGGCAAACAAAAACACACGGCAAAATACGTCTTTGCCGAGTGTTTTTTTCTGGCACTCGGCAAAGATGTATTTTGCCGAGTGCCTTTGTTTTGGCACTCGGCAAAGAGGCTTTTTGCCGTGTGCATTTTTTTGGCCCTCGGCAAATCAGTTTTTTGAAGCAATTTTTGAGGCCCTAAATGAATTCAAATGAAAAACTTTTCAACTACAAAGTTGTATAACTTCTCAAGATCTACAAAGTTTATTTTGGTCATTTCTTCATTTGACAAAGCGACAATAACGTTGTTCATAAAATCTACATCTCTCATATCTCTCATATTAGTTTCATGAAAGTAGAAGACAAATATATAAGATTTGTGAACAATGTTACTACCACTATGTTGGATGAATAAATGACCAAAATAAACTTTGTAGATCTTGATAAGTTATGAAATTTTGTAGTTGGCAACATTTTGATTTGAAATCATGTTGTCATGCAAAAACGACGTTTGAATTTGAAAATTTTAAAATTTGAATTTTTCAAACGACCTCGGATGGAAAAACTTCCTAAATGAAAATTGTAGATCTCCAAAAGTTATGAAACTATGTAGTTGACAACTTTTTAATTTGAAATCATCTTATCATGCAAAACTACGTTTGAATCTCTCAAATTTAAAATTCAAATTTTTCAAACGACCTCGGATGGAAAAACTTACTAAATGAAAATTGTAGATCTCAAAAAGTTATGAAACTTTGTAGTTGACCACTTTTTGATTTGAATTCATTTAGGCCCTCAAACAAGCAATTTACTCTCAGTTTGCCGAGTGCCTATGTTTTGGCACTCGGCAAAGAGGCATTTTGCCGTGTGCATTTTGTTGGCCCTCGGCAAATCAGTTTTTCGAATCAATTTTTGAGGCCCTAAATGAATTCAAATGAAAAACTTTTCAACTACAAAATTGTATAACTTCTCAAGATCTACAAAGTTTATTTTGGTCATTTCTTCATTTGACAAAGCGACAATAACGTTGTTTTATAAAATCTGCATCTCTCATATCTCTCATATTAGTTTCATGAAAGTAGAAGACAGATATATAAGATTTGTGAACAATGTTACTACCACTATGTCGGATGAACAAATGACCAAAATAAACTTTGTAGATCTTGAGAAGTTATGAAATTTTGTAGTTGGCAACATTTTGATTTGAAATCATTTTGTCATGCAAAAACGACGTTTGAATTTGAAAATTTGAAAATTTGAATTTTCAAAAGACCTCGGATGGAAAAACTTCCTAAATAAAAATTGTAGATCTGCAAAAGTTATGAAACATTGTAGTTGGTAACTTTTTGATTTGAAAACATCTTGTCATGCAAAACTGCGTTTGAATTTTCAAATTTTAAAATTAAAATTTTGTAAACGACCTCAAATGGAAAAACTTCCTAAACTAAAAGTGTAGATCTCGAAAAGTTACGAAACTTTGTAGTTCACAACTTTTTTATTTGAATTTGTTTAGGGCCTCAAACAAATAATTTACACTCGGTTTAGTATAATATATTGGGAACTAAAACGGAATCTAGACACAAGTGACAGTGTGATGTAGTGGTAGAGGAGGTTTGTGCCCAGCGGGAGGTCTCGGGTTCAAATCCCATTGGCCGCATAGCCGTGAAATTTACGCGAAAAAGCCGGAGATGGATGGGCGCTGACCGGTTGGGGTCCTCCACCAATTAAAAAAAAAATTCATTTTTTTGGGTAAAAATTCCTATTTTTTTCGGGTTTTTTTCGGTTCCAACTTTGCCGAGTGTCGAGCACTCGGCAAAGGCTTTGCCGAGTGCCCGACAAAAGACACTCGGCAAAGACGTCTTTGCCGACTCATTTTTTACCGAGTGGTCTTTGCCGAGTGCAAATTGGGCTTCAAATTCACTGAGTCCGGTAGTGATATAGGTATTTCATATTTGGTACATGGTGGCATTTAACATTCATGCTGTCATGCTATAGTTTGCCTAGCGCCAGTGGCTCTTTCCTGAGATCCTTGACTTATGTTAGTAGTTATGGCATAATTATAATTTTACTAAGCTATTAAATTTATGCGTCTGTAGATCATCGGTCACTGCCACCATTGCCACAGATGATGTGCATGCCGGACAAGGCCCCGGACACTCATCCAAAAGGTTCTTTCTTTCACAATCTCACCCTGTTATATTGATTTCCTTTTGGACTCTCATTTGCAGAATACATAATGAGCCAGTTGCAACTGCATTCTTGTTTTGAGTGCATTCGTAAATATACGATGTACATGACAGAAATGTGGTATTCTAAAATGATTTTGACTAAATGTGTTCAGTTATTGGATGGAGTTGGTCGATAAGATCCCTGATAACCCAAAAAGGGTTGTATTTGAGAGAGCACACAACAAAAAGGGTTGTATTTGAGAGAGCACACAACAGAGGTCGGTAAATGTTAAAACTTTTTGTGCCTTTTTCATGTGTTGGACCTGCCTTGCCCTTTTGGTTTTTGTTAATCTGTTGATTCTCTTTTTAGGGCATGCATGCACTTCGTGAGGTGATTGCTGACATGGCATATGTTATTTAAATATAAATGTTTTGATAATTATCTTCATTGCTTGGAAAAACACTTATTATTAGTTTAATTTTGAAATAAGAAAAAGCACGGGAAATATTATTATAAACCTTTTAAAGTTATTTTCTGATATATTTTACGATTCTATCACCACAAACTTCAAGTTATAATAAACATTACTTTTACCATAAAACAAAAGAGAGAACTTGCTATGTTGTGCTGAGTGGGTGACCTAAAGCGAAACTCATAACATTCACCTGAAATTTATATTTCAGAGGGATATAGGAGTCACTCATATTCTAGCCAGAAGAAGGCATCAAGGAGGCCATGTGACCCTTAAAAAATAGAAAAAGATGGGCATCTGTTTTTTATTATGTGTCAGCCCAACAGAAAAAGAAAAAGATGGCCCAATGTATGCAGATTCGCCCTGTTCGCTTGGCTTATAAACCGTACTTTTTCAGCCAACGAACAGTATTTTTCTCTCACAACAAATCAACCAATAGTGCTTTCAGCCATGGCTTATCAGCCAAGCGAACAGGGCAATTGGTTTGGTGGCGGATGTTTGGGCAATGTTTGGATTTTTGGACGGCACACGTTTTTTTTATTTGTCCTTCTTGGGTTGCATGAGGCCATGGTTTTTTGGTTGCACATGATTTATTTCCTTCTATAAAGCTACAACTAGGCTTTCAGAAGTAGCGGCAACTTCACTACGTTGCCCAAATATTGTTGCTCTGGATGTGGAATATATTCTCCTATACCTGAAATATTGTTTTCTCTAACTAGAACATATATTATTTCCTTTTTAGTAACATTATTGCTTCATTTATTTTTTCTATTCTTGGATTAGATTATTATTCTCCTAATTTGGAATATCAGGTTTTCTTGAAACTAGAGTATTATCTATCAAAAATGGAATATTGTGCTCATAACTGTAATATTATTCTCACAACCAGAGTTTATTTTACTTTCCACTCTTGGGTTGGAATACTATTCTCATGACATGGACTGTTATTCACCTAAACCTTGGATTTTCTTAAGAAAAGTGGAAAATTGTTCCATTAAAGTTGAACATTATACCTATGGACTAGAATATTATTGTCCTGGACACACAATATTATTTCTATAAAACTGAATGCTATTTTTCTAATCTAGTTTTTTTATTATTTCCATTTTATATTATTTACATCCATTTTTATTTTATTTATTTTAGTTACATTACTATTTTAATTTGATTTACTTCCTACTATATTGGACTAGAATATTATTCTCTTAATTTTGGAATATTTTACCTCTTGTTCTGGAATTCATTGATAAGAACTTTTATTCTCCTATAAACCAAGAATATTATTCTCTCGTAAACTTAGAATATGTTTTCTTGTGATGGGGAAATATTTTTTTTCGTGAATCTAGAATACTTTTCCAAGGAAACTAGAACATTGCCCCCACTTAACAAAAATAAAATATTCTTCACCTTAGAATTACTCTGTGCAGCCAATTAAGGCCAAGCTTGCTGCCACATGTTGGACTCTGCTTATTGGCTATTGCATCGCGGTCAACCGGTTATCTTTGGACATCTCAGAGAGACTCCAATATAGCAATAGCTAGTATAAATAGAATATAAGTAATATAAATTCCTAAGTTATTCTAGTTATAAGTCAAAGCATATCATGTCATTGTTAGCAATAGCAAAAGATTAACTCTATACTTATACAAGGGGACATCTCTAAGGAAAAGCATAATAATTCTATTCCTCCATAGTGACAAAGGTCCTACTAGTCCTACAAACGGGGGTGGAATAAAGAGGATCTATGAGGCTGTCACCCCACATAAATCTACAACTCCCAGAATGGAGGATGCATCCACAAGCAAGATAATGTATAAGCACCACGCTTACACATAATCCGGCTACTCAACTCGTTCGAACACTGAATTGAGCGCTCTGTGATCCTATGCAATATATACTAAGAACATGATGTAAATGAAGATCAATGTCATCAAGTAGATAAATGTGATAGATACAAGGGATATACCAAGCCTCCGGTGACTAGATCTAGAATCCAAGCAACAGCTCAACTCTACTTGATCTAACTAAACTAGTCTATGCAATGAATCTATATTTGTGGAGCTTTTCTCTCTTCTGAGTTTGATCTGACTCGAATGAATCGAAGTGCCTTCCAGGAGGGGGTCTGGGGGTCCTTTTATTGGGGGCACCAGGCTCCCTATGGACCCATGAATCTGTGGCATGACTTAATCTCATCCTTCCATCCAAACCGACCTAAATAAATGGTGTAGATTCATCTTCAAAGTCGGTTAGAAACAACTGGAGCTGATAGGTGGGCCCAAGGTGGTCGACCGACCTACAAGTGGGGTCGGCTGACCCCACCATGGTCCCCTTCCACGTGGATCTCCTTCTTTAGCCCATGAATAATGGATTAGAGCCCAGTAGAGTTGGTTTCGTTGCAGATGGATCTAATTTCTTGTGATAGCATGGCCTACTTTGGCCCATTTTCTGGATAAATCCTCCTACATTCACAAAATCACCAAAACTCGTGGGAATACTAAGTTTAAACCACTAGACCTATGTTGGTGATTGATTTCAAGGATGATTATATGTCATATTAATAGTTATAGTTGACATTAATGACCGTCAACAATGCACCGGGTGGAGGGCGCACAACCAGGGGGGTCAGCCAACACCGCCCCATCAAATCCCCTGATATCTGGGAGGATTGGGAATAAAAGGTAAGTGTAGGAAATAACTAGAGAATTTGTTTAGGAAATAGGATCGAGTTTATTTTGAAATAAAATAGTTTTTCTTGTAAAAGGAGAGTCCAAATCTGTAAGGACTCTTCTTATAGTTCATTGAAGGTTAAGTCTAAATTGCTTCGGGGCTAAGTCTCCCAGGACAATAAATACAGGGGCGATGGCCTTTCAATCTTAAGCAAGGAAATAAAATCTATTCCCCTACCCCCTTCTCCTCTCTCCAGTGCCGCCGCCCTCTCTCTCTACGCCCACACCGCCGCTGCCCTAGCTAGCACCACCGCTGCATAGCTGCAGCGTCGCTACCCCTAGCTGCCGCCCATGCCCCACCCTAGCTGTCCCAACTGGCACCTCAAGAAAGGATCTTGACATACACTGACAACGCCTGGTTAGCTGTAAAGGTAACTGAAATGGTCCCTTTTCGCATAGAATTTGGCTATATATGCTGGTCTTCTCCTTCCTTCCATTTCACCCACACCATTGCATCCTTGCTCACCATCTTCTCTAATCAATTTAACCTAGCATTGCAACCTTGCTCATCGCCGCAAACCATGTCCTCCAAGCCACAAATCATTGTGCAAGCACTATGCGCCGTAGCTCCAAAGTCCAATACCTCTCAGCCTCTTATTAATGGACCAAAAGGCGTACCAACCTTGGAGAATTCGGAGGGCACTATGCCACGGCGGAGTCTACGGCCGCGTCGAGGGAAAGCTAGGGATTTAGGTACCTTCTCATTGAAGCTGACGGATGAAGCGATCGTTGATGACATCTTTTCCATGACCGGTGAGCTCCCACGCGAACACCCTCATCGGAGGCCAGTCTAGACACAAATGATGGTTAACGTGAGTCGCTGCCCCTCCCCTCGCTTTCCTCTTGCAGATTTCATTCCTCCCCTCTATTGGTTACTTTTATTTTTATTATCTCTAGTAAATCAAATACTTGGATTAGTTTAGTTGCTGCATTAATTATGATTCACATATTTGAGATCTTAGTAGGTATGGGGCAACACACTATTTGGCATATTAGTATAGCTGTAATTGCACAAATAAGAAAAGATGAGGACATTCCGATGGAACATGCAATCTATACCAGTTGTCAATTAATTTGTTGTGAACTTTTTCCTTCACAATCTTGGCCGATCCATTCTATATTGAAGTGATCAAAACTCCTCTTCTGTATAGGAGGATCTGCAAGAAAGGAAAGGGGGTTTAGGGTGACAAAAATATTCTGTATTGACAACTGATAGTGGTCAATTCTTTAGGCACAATCATAGTCACATAGGTCGGGGTTGAGCCACTTTTAGCAACACGAGAACATTGTCCCGAGTTGAATAGGCCATTGTATGCTACCAAATTTATTTTTAATCACTTTGTATTGATCTTCTATAACTATTCATATGTAGCGTATCAAAGTTCATTGACACCGATAAGTCACGGGTCACTCGATCCAAACCAAAGCCTCCCACTAGTGTTTTTAGAAACTCACGACCTGCGTAACTTGACCATGACCCATGACCTGATTGAACCAGATTCTAGGTGACTATGGGCATGTTGTTGTGGAACCAGTTTATGCATCAGAGTAGTTTAGGTGACTATGGGCATGATGTTGTGTAACCTGTTGACGCATCATTGTTTCACATCAAGTCACCAACTTATGCTATATGTTCCGCATTGTGGGCCTTGTATAGACATGACCAAATTCAATTTTGATGAAGGGAAGTATGGGGAGTAAAGATGATAACAATGGTTGGTGGATGTTATGCCTTTGTCATCGCCGCACCCTCTTAGAGTCACTAGCTCTCTCTTCGTTTTATAGTAGTGTGGCAATGTGTGTCATCAGTGCTAGCAGCATCTGTAGTGGCTGGCTGCTGTTAGTACTTTCGCATCGAGATTGTATCAAAGCAATGTTGTGTCCCCAGTGAAGTTTGAAGAGAAGGGATGTACTTTGGAGTAGAAGAGTATTGACATGTATTGGCTTGCCTAATAATTGGGCATTCGTTTTCTTGATCTCTTTATTGAAATGCTTCTTTATCTCAATCATAACTTTTGTTGAATTTTTTGGTTATGACTTAATACAAGAGTTTGTTTTGCGGGATCCCTTTCTTTAATCTGGTATCCATATCAATCACATATTTTTGGTTGAATAGTCCATAACATGGGAGGTAGGGCAAAATGGGGAAAAGGAGAACTGCATGCAAGCTTACTATTGGCAAAAAAAATTTACACATCATGCTAAAGCACCTGTCAGGATTGTTAATGAAAATGTAATATTGATTTATTTATTTGCAGAAGCTGGTTCCTGGAGCACCCCTGGTTGGTATGACACCAGAGTCCTACCCCATGGGTCAAAAGAAGAACTAGCTTTGCCTGCTGGTGCACCAGTGATGACATCGATTAGTGCTCTGCTTGATGCTACTATATGTTTTGTTGTCTGCACAACAGCTATTTACTTTATCAGCACTATAATTCTTGTATCCTACTCATCACTCATGGATGGGAAAAGCTGCAGAGGACACTAATTCAAACAAAACATGATATCTGATAAATCTGCTTGCTTTTCATATGGACCATCTTTCAGTCAATGAATTATTTATCTATTAATTAGCATGTGTTTTTGTTAATCTATGTTGCTACCTTTATCTACTTTTTTCCTATGTCTTCCTTTTCTTGTTTATTTTCATCCATCTGTAGTGGTTTAGCTTACAAATGAAAAATGTCTATGTCCAAAAGAATACCACATGTCTTCCTTCTAGAGTTGGGATTGATTAGAGCAGATGACATATTTGATTGTTCCTGAAGTAAATTGTCTATATGGCATTTCTTTGTTACATGTTGTGTTGTTTTAGAAGGGGAAATCCTACATTCTACATATCCACATTGTCGGTACAATCGTGTTTAGGAAGGAAATTCTCTGGCTCTTCAATCTTGCCTTGGTGGTCGTGTCTCAGGTTTTCACTTGCAATTCTCGAGTAACAGTCATTTTTTCTCCGTTGCTTCCAAACAAGTTTGCTTTCATATCTACAACTTCCGACATGTTATCACATCTTCTTTCTATGTTTATTTTCATATCTGGAGCAATAGTACCCCTAAATGGGAATGGAAAAAGCATGCTTGGGAGGAAGAAGAGGAAAAGGAGTGGACAACTATTCTATCCAAGCGAGGCAAAAATTGGAAAAGGAAGCCAGCAAAAAGAAACACGTCAGTTTTTCCAAAACCTAGTTCAACACTCCCAAGATCCTACCCAAGCCTCCGTTCTTGATCAAGTTCGGGGCCATCTTCGTCCCTCACCCAGCACTCTTAGAGTTCAATGGATCTCTTTGTTTATCATTCTTTCAGAGGTTCCAATTTCAATAGCCATGCTCTTCGCTCCAAGATTGGTTTGCATGGATCTCCTGTTGGCGCGAGTCTAGTGGAGAATTTTTTTTGGAAGTTTTGAATTTTAAATTCCTAAATCCGTACACACCATTAGACCCATCTCTGGTCTGCTCTCGTTGCCTGGCCCAAGGTCATGCCCATCCCAACTGCACGGGTAACATTCGGTGATTGGCTTGCTTCGATTATGGTCACGTCCAGAAGATGTGCTTAACGCCTTAACCAGAGCCTGACCCAATATTGGTTTGGACGAGGAAACATTTTTGTGGAATATCTTCATGTAGAGAAACTGTGGCAGACCTGCCTAACATAACTCAATCGCAACCGTTCTCGCCGTAGATTTGACAGTAAGTACCCAAGAGACCCAGTTAAACAAAAAGTCTATCGAGCACACCTCCACGGGAGAAGTTCAAACAATCCACAGATTTATGCTAGAATCCATAACAAGTGAATAAAACTTACAACACAGGAACAATTCAAAAGCTCAATCATACAACTTGCATAATGCTTCTGCTCATGCATAAGTGATGACCTGTCTTAACACCTAGGGTGTGTTACACAAACCCTCCTCGATTCTCCCTCGAAGATTCCTGAGAAGTTGAACTCTTCACATTCCCAAACTAATTAACAGTTGCGTAAGATTTTAAAGAAATCATCCTTATTTTTTTTAGAAAATATAAAATAATTAGATAATGCTGATGACGAATCTTGCCTAAGATAAATATATAACCATGTTAGGTTCATGCTCACGGAGTCGCGTGCAAACAATAAGATGTATGTCAGTATGTGTAAAGAGACATGGATATATGCTAGAATAGTTTTAAAACACGTAGAAAAGATCACAATACGTCCATGTCGACAGTCCGTATTTTCGATCATGTACATCTTTATTTGTGATGGAACACATAGATGGGAATTCTATACTAACTAGCAATAGTCCGTATTTTCTATACTAACAAACAATCCACATAGATGGAACACATAGTCCGTATTTTCGATCATGTACATCTTTATTTTCGACAGTCCGTATTAGTATAGCAATATGCCACTTAGATGGGAATTCTATACTAACTAGCAAATGTGCTCGTGCGTTGCAACGGGAGAAAAAAAACTACTAAACATTCATGCAGAACGATAACGTGCATGGTACATATCTACTTATGTTTTTTGCTTTTTTAATTTATTTCATGATGATCGTCACATCCATAATATAAGTTAATGCTGACAATAAATAACAATATCCTATTAAACCTGTATCAAATTAAAATACACCTCAATATATTTTTTCTTCCGTTGCAAAGTGTATAATTTTAGATTTAAATATATCATAACTTTGTAGCTTTTTCATACTACCCATGTGTTTCTACGACTCAATATCGACCTTTGTAGCTTTTTTGACGCATCATATCAACCTCTGTAACTTTTTTATCGATGTGTCAGGATTGGTCTATCTGCCAATGATTATGACGGGAGATCTCTTGATTTTTCACATGGCAGCCCTTGTCAGGAATTACATAAATACATTTATTTAGATTTCATTAGTCAATAATCTACCCAATATTCCAGTTCAAGAAATAATTAGTTGTACCATTCACTAATCCATATTTGAATAAAAATAAGTTTTGTTTCTTATCGAAACTACATCGGATGGTGTAAATCTTTCTCCTCAAAACTTAATGCGCAAACAAAAATAATAAGCGCTGAAAAGTAGGGGTTATGCACCGGGGCTTGCCTTAGGCAGGAACAGGACAGCGAAAAGTTAGTGAAGGCTTTGGGAACACCGACAACGAGGACATCCTCCTCATAATCTTCGGCCACCTCCGCGTATTCCAGGTCTGCCTCTAGCACGTTCTCGGTCATCGTCGAACCTATATGCATACAACATATGGAAGGATGATTTAATACACCTATAGACAAAGCACAATCTAACAAGATTCATAACATCTATGGATAGATCACATTTTTACGAAGCTAACAAACTGGTTTGGAATTTTTCTGATTTTTCTATGATTTTTGTTGAATTTTACAAGATCTCTGTTTTTTTTATGGAAAAAGAGAAATATGAAATAAAAGGAAAAAGGCTTGCATGGGCTTGGTCCAGCCCACTAGGAAGCTAGCATAACTGCAAGGATTTGATCCATGTCGAGAAAAAAGAAGACCACTCGAATTGGACATTTTGCATTAGAAACCCCGATCTATTGCAAAAACTATTAAGGCCCCACCTTTTCTTTCTCTAGTATCTTTACATCTGGAACCCTGTATTTATTTTTATTCTCTTTCCTACTCCTAATCCCTCCTAATCTCCGTTTGCAACTGACGGACCGACACAGAAACGGATACGGGTGGACATGGCTCGACAAGAGAAATTTCGATGGTAGAATTTTCTTTCTCTCTGGTATCTTTACATCTAAAACCCTATATTTCTTTCTATTCTCTTTCCTACTCCTAATCCCTCCTAATCTCTGTTTGCAACTGACAGACCGATGTAGAAATGGATACGGGTGGACACGCTAGACGGAAAAAAAATCTGATCGCAGAAATTTTGTCTCTTTGGCATTAGGTATAGATTAGGTATAGGTATAGATATAGATATAGATTATAATAATATAGAAAATAGAAAAGCTTATCTTCTTCGTTGGCCATCCCATCCGTTCCTGCTCGACTCCTCTCCGCTTATCCTGCTGCCGCCCGTGCCTGCTACTTTGCCCCTAGGTCGTAGAACACGCAACAACTCCTCTCCGCACACGTGTGATTGAAAGTTTTGCTCTGCGACTTTGTCTCGCCCCTGTTACTCCGCCCCGACGATGTCCGCATGCATGGCTCGGCAACTCCGCTCCGGGCCATGTTTAGTTCACTCAGAATCCAAACTTTGGCACTATGCAAAAAGAAGATTCCCGTCACATCAAACTTGCGGTACATGCATGGAGTACTAAATGTTGACGAAATCAAAAACTAATTGCACAGTTTGATTGTACTTTGCGAGACGAACGTTTTGAGCCTAATTAGTCAACGATTAGACAATTATTACCAAATAAAAACAAAATACTACTGTGTTCTACAGTGTATCTACAGTGTTTTCGGCGGCGCCGATTCAGGCCAACTAAACACGGCCCCGGTTCATCCGCGCCCGGCCTGACGAGACGACTCCTGGTGCCGCGCCTCGCCTGCACAGCCTCTGCTCCGATCCGTCCGCACCTGCCCCGACGACTCCCAGCGCCGCGCCGCCCTTGCACAGCATCCACTTCCGGGTTAGCAACTTTGCCCCATCTCCACTGCGGCACCGCTTCGTCCCGACGGCTCTCGATGCCGCGTCCTGGACTCCTGGCATCGCGTCTCTACCGCACGGAGGGGCAGTTTGGGGTGATCTACGCACGACTGAGTTCTGATGAATGGGCCGAAAAAAAAAATGTGCCCCGAGACTTAGGGGGGACTTCCAGGGAGAGGACAGACGAGAAAAAAGAACACGAATAGAACACGGACTGGAAAAAACATATTCGAATTGAAAAACTGATAAGGTTCAAATTGGAAAACTGATAAGCGGGATACTACAGGAAAAAGTCAGATAGGCCTGAAAAATATGAAAAAAGGGCGGAAATTTTACCTTTTTTATTATTAGGTATAGATAACATATATAGGAATATATACCATGTTACTAGTATGGTATATTTTACTGAAACATTATCCTATGACATATATACAGAATATGATGGAGAGAATAATGCACCTTGTGTAGCGTTCTGTTGTACAGTAGCTGGACGATACATATACTATTTTTTAGGGTGAAGATGGATGCTCCCGCCAGCTCGCTGCTCCTGTAGCTTCGTGGTCTCGTAGTTTATTTTAGTGGGAAAGAAAAAACAGCGTCTTTTGAGAAAATAGCGCTGCTAGTGTCCGGACGGTTCGGATGGCGCGGCTGCAGTCATTTCCGTACCTCATTTCACGTGTTCATGCGGGGCCCGGACATCGCCTACCCACGCCTGTGTTTCCCACACCCATGCATGCAGGACCCGTGCTGTCCGGATGTCGCCCATGCAGGGACTGCTGGTGCCCCTTCCATCTTCCCACGTACATCCCATATATAACACCTTGTCTACTTTTAAAACATCAAGATGCAGCATTTGCAACATACAAAAGAAGACAGATGAAACACACGAAATATGTGTCTGAAACACTTGCAAAACAACTAAAAAGAGTTGAAAACCATTGCAAACATACGCAACATCCAGATAAAAGCTTGCAACACACATGTGAAACATATGAACATCCAAATAAACACACTTACAATATAAGTCTGAAAAGCGTTTGCAACGTATGTGTGCAACCATTGCAACATATGCAATATCCTGATCTGCTTTTGTAACATCCGTATGAAACACTTGCAATAAACATATGAAACATCTAAAACACTTGAAATATATGGTTACAATATGGGCTTTCAGCACAACATCTCCTAGCTGCTTGGGAGAATGGAGGCTCGTCGGCGTGTGAAGTTCACCGGAGGCAGCGGCCCGTGGCGGTGGCTTCCGCGGCGAGGCGGGGATGCAGCGGCCACACGACTTGAAGAGGGCACAACCATGCGCCGTGCCTGGCAGGGCCAGCGGTTGAGCACTCTGTGCATGGGTGGTGGAGGACGCTGTAGGTACCTCGTGCCTGGTCCTCGCGGTGGCCATTGCCCCTGGAGTGGATAGGAGCTAGTGGACGAGCGGGTAGGAGCAACTGGACGAGAGGATTTTTTTTGAGAGACTTCCAAATGGATAGAAGGGGATAGTTAGGCTTGCGTCGCGGTTCACCAACGGAGTGTCCGGGGCTGATGGACGCCCGCTTCCCAATATATCGTTCATAATAACGTTATAGTATTAGCTGGGAGACAGAGCTGTGGCAAAGACCTGACCATCAAAACTCACGCAACTGAATCCATATATATTCTCTAGTGAAATGTTTCATCAGGTTTTTTTACCAAATGTTTCACATGGTGAATCAGAATCATTGAACCATTTTGTTGTAGGGACCATTATGATTCAAAAAAAGTTTTTTCATACCAAATCTTATATATAAAAAATATGCTTCAAAAAATTTTGAACTTTTTGTTGGCGAAAACCAATTAAACACAACCTAATTTAACTTGTTGAACTTGAAAAGAATTAACTGAAAAAAATATCATGTGAGACGAAAGAATGAGAATCACTACGAAACCACGTTTTCATCATTTCAAAATCGTAGGCGGCACATTGCAGATCGTTTGTTGAAACCGTTTCAAGCAAAAATGTTTCGCTGTTGTGTTGCTTGGGTTCGATACTACCGATTCTTGTCAGAATCCAAAATGATTCTGCGTGCCAAACGCAGCCTTTTGCTGTGACAGACAACAAATTTCGGTCAATTTACAAGCCTGCTCTTGGATTTTAATTTGGATAAAACACGAAGGATTAATATAAGTAAGGTTTGCAATAAAATGATGCATGCTTTCCATAAACAGTTGCATTTAATATTCTTGTGTTGTCTCCTCTCGGCCCCACATCAGTAGTTCATTGGCAACAGTGAGGACACGGCTTCGCACAAAAAACAAAACTGTGGACACGGAAACGAGAGAGCTCAATGATTGTTCAACACCTGTATAAATCGGGCACGGCTGCATTGCCATGCCTCCTCACAACAAGCCAACCCCAAAGAGAGTGCCCAAGACCTCGAGCGAAATTCTATGAGTTCTGACGGTATTAAGCCTGCATGTGATCGAGCGAGCACGAGCAATGGAGAGCAAGGTACGTAGAAGCAGTGCTGGCGGGGAAGAAGAGCAGCATCCCGGCGGACGACAGGGAAGAGGAGGACGCCATGGCCATGGCGTCGTCGTCGGCCTCTCCAGCAGCCATCTTCGCCTTCCTCGCGCCCCCTTTGTCGCTGCTGCGTCACGTCGCCTGTCTGCGCCGGCTACCTGGGCCTCGACGGCAAACCTTCTGTTCCTGCTCCTGCGTCGTCTCGTCTTCAGCTGCTGCTGCCGCTTGTCAGCGAGACGAGTTCGAGGCTGCTGCATCCGTAAGCACATGAGCACATGCATCCTCGTGTTTGATTCGATCACAACTCAGCTATACTTGTGATTTTTTTTTTGCGTGCAAAAACGGATCGATGCATGATAGATTCAGATTATTAATGAACTCGATGTAAATGCATGGTGGCGCAGGAAGATTGCAACCAGATTAGCACTCCCAGGCAATCCATAATAGGCGCAGCTGGGGGAGTGTGCATCATTAGCTTCATCTACAAAACGGGGAGAAGAAGCTTCTGTATGCTGTTGTAACAATACAATATTGAGCCTGCGCTTAAGCTCAAGAACAATCTTCATGTAATTCGAAATAACAAAGCAGAAAATATATAGTTGTTACCCCCTCCATCCTAAAAAGAGTTTCACTGTGGGTTTATGTCCATCAAATTTTCTTAAATTTGACTAGGTTTGTATAAAATATTAGTAATATTTATATCTCTAAAAAAATTTATTATGCAAATATATTCAACGATACATCTGATGATACTAATTATGCATCATGTATAATAATTCTTTCTTATATATATTTGGTGAAAGTTAAAAACGTTTGACATCTCGACAAGTGAGAATGACATTCCTTCTGACACGAAGAGGGTACAATATATCGGGACACCGGCATAATAACCAAATCAAAAGTACCATTACTGAACTTTGGCTATGGCCTCGTTGTATACTGGCTCGGTTGCTCACTTTAAAGAAAGATTGCAATTCTTGCTTTTTAGTAGCCAAACAGTTTTAAATTTGAGGGAATCTATAAAAAACTATTATTTATAATATAACTTAAGTATCATTATTAGAATAATCATGTAATGTATTTTCTAATATATATTTGGTGTCATAAATGTTAAAAATATTTTCTATAAAACTTTACTAAATATAAGCAAGTTTAACTAATTCTAAATCTAGGTTTATACTTTTTCACTTGAACTTATCAGCCTGCCTTATCAACCATGGTACAATATTTTTTTCTCATAATAAATCAGCTTCAGCCAGACTTATCGGCCGTAGAAACCATCAGCAGAAACCATGGTACTAGTGTCACGAAAGCAAAAAATACTGTTCATAAAAAATGTTGCTTAAAAACCTTACGCATGACGCAAACATCCTAAAAGCATCTATGAAGTCAAATCTGGAACAGCCTGTCTTCGTCCTAAGGAGACGAATGGCAGCAATCTAAAAAAATGGATACATGTGCTCTGACGATCGACGAGTTTGGTGCGCACATTTTTATCTAATCCGATTCAACGCCTCCGGTACGTGTAGTTTGCTTGATCCCCAGTGTTTAGCACTTCCACCAACCTTCTGCATGTCTTGCTGGCGGCCTATTAGTCTTAGGCCTTATTCGCTTCGCTAAAAAGTTATGGTTGAAAGTATTGTTCGCTGATTTATTATAAAAGAAAAACGATGTTCCTTCGCTTGAAGAGGGCCTCAGTCTGCCACCGATGCTTTGCTGCTTAAGCCTGCAATTTACAAAGCAAGACTTATTAATTGGCAGCATCTACAGGAGAGACAGATATCACCGGCACTGACAGCACACTATCGTGTACAGGACAGCTCCAAACTCTAAAAACGCAGATCCGGAATCTTCAGCTTCACGGACAACCTCACGGCGGATTTGGGATCCCACTATGGAATTTAAGGGTCCTGTTTGGCTTGCAGGGCAGTTCCAGATCTAGGAATTGCAATGTTTTGGTCAAAATTACCACTTATTCCCTTAGGAGGTTGCATGTTTGACATATGTAGCGTATATTATCTATTGATATTGGTTTAAATTAACTTTATAATTATTATTTTAGTTTACAATGTAACAAAAATTTATATGGACAGCGTTTAGTTGAGATATTGTCACGGACAATGATAATTATCTATCTGATGTGTTAGCGACGGATGCTTTTTGTACATTTATGTTTGAGATATTGCATTTGTATTATTTTTGTTACAAGAAACTTCATAGATAGACAAGGAGCTTCTCCCCTTTTCTACTAGCTTTGGTCTTCAGGTAACCTCGGGAAACATCAGTTCTTCTTCTGGCTCTTGCTCAAAGATATACAAAACACAAGGAACTTGCTCAGAAGAAAAAACAAAGCTCTGCATGATTACAATTGTGCCATTTGCAGCTTGGGCATTGAAGAAACAAGTTTCCATCTATTCTTTGAATGCCCCTTCCGCACTTCTTGTTGGAATTATATATCAATGCACTGGGATCTGAACCCTCCACCATTAGATATAATAATTGAAGCTAGAACAGCCTTCGGCAACCCCATCTTTATAGAAATTGTAATCACGACATGTTGTAATATATGGATTTCGAGGAATGGACTTATCTTTGACAACAAATCTTGCAACATTCATAGCTGGAAATTACTCTTCAAGGAAGAACTTGGATTGGTCTGCGCCAAAGTCAAGCTTTTAGCATCGAAGGACCACTCAGGACGATTTGGAAGGAGAGTCTAGCGTAGCTTTCTTTCTATTTTTTATTTGAGCTTTGCAAGCTCTCATTTATGTACACCTCGTGCATCTATAAACCTCTCTTTTAATAATACCAAAAAAGTGGGGCATTTCCCCAGACTTGTCAAAAAAAAGTAGACTAGCCTTCCATTGCAATCTAGTTCCAAGCAAGAGCAAGTGCAGTGGCCAACTCATCACGAAAAGGATCCATCGTGGCGGCATTTGCTTCCATAGTGGAACCATCCAATAGAGCTGCATATCGGTTACACCGTTCCGGCATTGTAAGGAAAAAATAAGGATCACGATCAAACTGAGCAAAGTCTGAATCTTAACTATCATGCTTACGAATGAAACTGTGAAGAACCATGCATACATACAACAACAACAACAACAACAACAACAACCATTTTTTGCTTCCACATCGGGTAGTTGGGCATCTTGTATAGAATTTGCCACTTCAATTTCAAAACACCAGAAGATCACTCAATAACATATCAAATAAATTAGTGAATGTGATGGAATTTTTCCGTTGGAGTTTTCAGATCCATATATCTATGAGACTCCGGCATGTCATACCACTCACCCTTATAAGGAGCTAAATAACCAAGGCAGTATTTACCTACACATGTTGCATAAAGATGTTATTTGCTATCTTGTACAACGATAGTAAATGACCAATGCAAATTTTTACTCATGTTACCTTGTGGTGGATGTCAGAAGAATTATTCGTCCACACTAATTGTATTATATAGAACACTTGTGTCATGCATAGCTCTCGGTTGCCATGTAAGCACATATATGAACCGCATGTCAAAATCACAAACTGCTAAGACATTTTTGGTGGATATCCATGTTTTCCCAATTTACCTCACTTGCTCATTGGGTGGAAAGAGAAACACACATGTGTGCCATCAAGTGCTCTAATGCAATCTTTAAAATGTGGGTATGCTCCTCTGTCATTTCTTTTTCTCCTATGAAGTCTTGAAAATTAGGATCTTTTGGCCAAATGAAATTTTTTGCCATGGCCATCTAAGAGTTAAGAACCTCATCACATTTCCTATTAATTGTTTCAAATGAGTGTTTGAATCGATTTTGAACCTTCCTATTCGACTCATTTCCAGCACATATGAATAAGAACATTCATAGGCTCTCATAAGTAGTCATGTGAAAAGATGGTTGTGCCACGGGTCAGAACCATGGCAAGCATCGGAATTGTTCGTCGAAGGTCGGTGTGTGGGTCTCCGGTGGCTCAAATACTCAAAACACGTAAGGGACACAAATCAGTTTATCCTAGTTCGGGCTTCTGAGCCCTACATCCAATGGTATAGTGATATTCGTGTTAGAAATGCCCAATTGGGGGGTTACAATGGTGGAAATCGAAAGCGATTGGTAGGGGATCACACGGTGCTATCCTAGAGTTATTCGGTGTGTTCTTCGGTCCCTTCTCCTCGAATAGAGTTAGGCCAAATCTCCTCTATATATGGACTACATAGAGAAAGCAAAAAAGAAGAAGTAGGGTCCCTGATTTAGGGGCTCCTACTGAACTTGAGCCTAGAAGATAGGACCAGGAAAGCCTCTAAATCAAAAGCAGCGGCTCCTAGTCTTGTCATGGTCATACTCTAATATAGGTCAAGCCAATAAATCAAAAAACCAATCTATTATCTTTTTTTTTCATTTTCCTTTGACTTTTTTTTGCCATAATTTGTTCCAACCTTCGTATTGTTGTTCTTCCTTAGTCTATACTAGTAAAAGGGAGCATCTTGATAGAAGTTTCTAAACCTCTAGGTACAGATCTAGCGGGTAAAAACATCTTGTCAGTGTACCATGGTAGCTAGTGCGCCCGCAATGACGTTGGAGGTGAGGTGCAGTGATGGTGACCGACGACATGGCGAGGTGCCGGTGGTCCGGTGGTGGCACTTCCCGTCGCTTCAGCACTCCCTTGATCGGTAGGGTTAGAGCAGTCAGTGGGGATCATGGCGGCTGTCTTGACCTCGTGTCTGTGCCCTGGCCCCCTCCTCTCTCTATATAGTGCTGCGCGACAGGGGTCCATCAACCTTCGTTTGGTTGGATGCCACCGATCAGGGCACTGGATCGAGGCCCGACTCGACCGTTGGGCCGAGTCGGATGAGATCAACACTAACAATCTACCCCTTGATCTCACCTCATACTTAAACTCCACTTTCTTTATCTTTTCCCATTCCATCACAGATTAGTGCATACAGCGTGCTTCATCGTCACGGTCAGTTGTCATTAGATTTAGCAGCTACAATGCACCTCTCTATTTTGAAAAAGATACTCAACTAGGCCCTTAGTATCCAGAAATCATAGGCTTTCTCGTAAACCCACGTCGACTGTGTGTTCTCTGAACGCACTGGGTGGTAAGACCTTGATCCGTAAGTACTTACTCGGTACTTATGTTCTCAATGCTTTCAAAATGATTCTGAATTTTCTCCTTTATAATATATAACTTAGTGTCAATGTGTTTGGCAGCACACTTGACATGTTGTCTTAGGAGTTAACTTATTTTAAATGGTTATTGTTGTTGTCTACCATTGTTAAATCCGGGTACAAATTCCCTTAATCTCTTTTGCCTATTCCTTAAGCCTCATCTCAAGCTATACTATGGTATGCATCACTGATGACACCATAACTGTTTCTTTGGAGCTTTTCCACAGTGATACTCCAACTACAAGTGTTAGCAACTACTCTGGATTTCATTACACATCTCGCCATGACTTAACATTTGTACCCTCAACTATTTGAGAGTGTTTGTTCTTTCTTACTCAGCATGAGGCCTATGAGACTTTGCAAAATTGCAAGACATTCTCAACTCAATTACAGTGATCTATATCTGAACTGGACTTCTACCAAAATATCCTGGATACATAAACTACGTCAGGGTAAGTTCTTAATTGTACTTGTACACACATCAAGCTTCCAACAGCTAAAGCATACGGAACCATATTCATTTGATCGATCTCATATCGGTTCTTGGGACACTTAAAGTTCCCAAATCTATTACCCTTGACTATATGAGCAGGTGTAGATTTACTCACATGCATACTTTACTTTTTTAGAATCTTTTCTAAGTATGCCTTTGCGATAGTTCTAATACCCCATTTTCTTCTTTCTTGGTGAATTTTGATTCCTAGAACCAATGACACTTCACCAAGATCATTCACATTGAAACTTGAGGACAAAACTCCTTTTTCTCCAATGACAGATTAACATCACTACTAATGAGAAGAATGTCATCTATTCATAGGATGTGGAAAGTGAATTTTCCATTCTTGAGCTTTGCATAAACGCTATTGTCCTTCTCATTTTCTTTAAAAACCCAAACTTTCTTATCGTTTCATCAACTCCAAATACTATTGTCTAGAGACTTACTTTTAATCCATAAATGGATTTTTACAGGCGGCATCCCATATGTTCTTTCCTTCCAAGACAAAACCTTTTGGGTTGTGCCATGTAATTGTTTTCATACAAATCCCCGTTGAGAAATGCCGTCTTTACATCCATCTGATGTAACTCTAAATCGTAATGTGCCATTAACACCATTATGATTCTAAAAGAATTCTTGCATAAGACTGGAGAGAAAACTCTCATTGTAATCTTTTCATTCTCTTTGCGTAAAGCATATTGCTTCAAGTCGTGCTTTCTATCTTTTTACATTCCGTTTAGAGTCACATTTTGTCTTGTAGACCCATTAACAGCCTACTGTTTTGGCTCCATTAGGAATTTCTTCTAAGTCTCAAAACATCGTTGGTATTCATTTCAACTTTCATAGCTTCTAGCCATTTAAACGAGTAAACACTTCTCATGGCTTCTTCAAATGAGGTGGGATCACCCTTCGTTTGAATTTCTTTACTAACATAGACTTCATAGTCATCAGAAAACTGGTTTACTAATTCTTTGAGACCTTCTGGGCCTCATGTACTAGCACTTTCATATGGGCCTACTGTTGCTCTTCATTGCCAAGAGACAATTGATTCTACATGCTCCTGTATTACAAGATCCTTGTTTACATTTTTCATCTTCTTCGAAAAGCCAATAACAGGTGTTGTATAAGTTATACAACATCAACAGGTATTGAGAGATTCATTGTTTTTAAATCACTGAAGTGGGCATTCAGTCCCGCTTCTCTTCAAGTCTTAGGTCTCTACTTACCTCTACATACCATGCTCCCCTAGATCTTCCCATCTTTTCTAAAGATGGTGTATCTTTAAATATTTTATGTTGGGTTTAATCTGTTAAAACCTCATATGGCGCTTTAAGCACCACCTTAACATCTTTGAGGCTGTCTACACTATCTTCATGTCAGAACTTTAAAAAGTCTAGGAATTTAGCTATTTCTCTGCTTAGGGGTATCATTGTTGTAACCGTTGTACTCCTCCTACGGTCACATTCATCTCAATTAATATTTATCTCACTCATAATGAAGAGTATCTTTCTTAATTGATCTTTATATTCTCCCCCTCGAAATATGGCCTGAACTTTACTGCCATAATTTTGATAACTATTCAGAAAGCCTGTAAACAAGCAGACACTTGTAACTTACTTCATTCATATGATTGTGTCATGTAAACAAAGTTATTTCTTGATCCGTTTAGGAGTACACTTTCCTTAATTCACTTTAAGAACTCAATGAGGTCTTTAGGAGTACTTTTGCAAGTCACGCTTGCATCTTTTCTTATCCTTTGGTTAGTATTGACCATGACGATGCATTTCTATTGTGCCAAAGTCAATGCTCGAACAGCATAAGAGCTACCCAAACTTCTCTCGCTATGTGGGACACAAAGCATGTGAATCATTAGAAAACTTCTCCTGCCATGTAGGATTGACTATTATAAGTACTATACCAAAACTTCTCCGTATACGAGATACATCTATACGAAAACTTAGTCACGATGACTAAAACTTCACTTATACTTCATTTTTCAATTAAATCTCCCCGTTGATTCCAATTTAATCAGAAAATTAGTAAACTAACAAAAAATTGTCCTGAACTGGCAAAACTCAAGCCTTTCCATTCACATACCCCAGTATTGCAGCCCGTTGGCATGCAGCCGAGTGATCTTGTCGGTTAAAATAAAACATACAATATGCTTTTGCATCAATTCTACATCACTATTGGGCAAAAAATAGAATTAATGCATAAAAACTCATAAATCAACTTGAAATATATACAACTACTCTTCAAAATTAAATTCTCCCGTTGGTTCAAATTTAATTAGAAGATAGTTAACTTCATCGCAACGGAAACATGTTAACAAAATACATTCTATTAGTTCAGGAGAATTTCTTGGTCCTTATCAACTCTCTGAAAAATTCACCATGTTGGTGTAAAATTTTCCAGAGATTTAAACTTCAAACTTAAATTCATTATAATATTGTCATCATCAACGTTGGCCAGAAAATGACAATACCATAATCTTACTTAAACAAAAATGGACTACTCCTCTAATTAAATTTTTCCGTTGGTTCCAATTTAATTAGAGGATCAACATAATCATAATTTACTAAATATAACTGCTCTTCAAATTAAATTCTCCCGTTGGTTCAAATTTAATTAGAAGATAATCAGCATTAAACTTTTTAGGGGAAACTTAAACATAATTTATGAATTTTACCCACAGGAAAAATTCTTTTGCTAATTTTCTTGAGCCATTAATCATTTTCTAGGAGATAAACATTTACTAGAAAAAGAAAAACAAAAAATGGATTCAAACTGAACACTATACTTCAGCCCAACCGGCAAAACGGCCCAGCCCAACTACCTCCGCGCCCCCCCCGTGGTGCCTCCCAGGCCACAACCTGGGCCTGGGCCGGCAAAGTCGGCCACTGCGTGCTCCCGCCTGGGCTCAATCTGGCCCGGTTGATCTACGCTGTTGATGCAGATCAGGCGGCCATGCGCGTGTCTTGGCGGATCAAAAACAGCAACACGGTGTTGGCTCCCAAAACCCTAGCTCACTTCTCTTCTCCCCTTTCTCTCTCTAAGCCCCGCAAGCGACAGAGCGTAGCCGAGCTCAAGGCGGACGCGACACAGGGCATGGCGGCTTCGTCATGGCACCCCTCACCGGCGCACGCGTGTGGCCGGAGCCACGAGCGGCACCGTCGAGTGGCACCATGGTGGTGCCCTTTGGCCCATGCCCGAGGCAGAGATCGTGCGACGGCGCTTCTCCCGCTCGGTGGCTGGGGTTGACTTCTCACGCGGCATCCATGCGATGGCCGGTGGTGGAGATAGAGCGGGCGGACTCTAGGTAGGAGCTCCATCCCCTTGTCGGTTCACTCTCTTCCCCTTCCTCATCGTGAGTTAGGGTTAGGGTTTCGTTAGGTAAGCTACCTTCCTAGCTCTTCCCCTTTCTCCTTCTTCTCTTTTGGATCTTCTTTCTTTTCTTCTCGGAGCTGGTCCGATTTTGGGTTAGGGTTAGGCTTAGGGTTACTGTTCATCTTCCCAGATGGGTTAGGGTACGGGTTGAGTCACTGTTCTTCTTCCCCAATGGGTTAGGGTTCGGTTGAACCCTCTCCATCTTTATTTCTTCCCCCGATTAGGGTTAGGGTTTCAATCTAAAATGGATTGAACCCTCTATTCCTCTGTTCCTCTTTCTATTCAATTTCTTTTTAGTTTTCTACCCCAAACTAGAACTACACCCTAGAAAGCCTGGCTCTGGTACCAATGATAGAAGTTTCTAAACCTCTAGGTACAGATCTAGTGGGTACAAATATCTTGTTGGTGTACCTTGGTAGCTAGTGCGCCCATGGCAATGTCGGAGGTGAGGTGCAGTGACGGTGACCGACGACGTGGTGAGGTGTCGGTGGTCCGGTGGTGGCACATCCTGCCACTTTAGCACTCCTTGATCGGTAGGGTTAGAGTAGTCAGTGGGGATCATGGCGACTGTCTTGACCTCATGTCTGTGCCCTGGCCCCCACCTCCCTCTATATAGTGCTACGCAACGGGGCCCACCAACCTTCGTTTTGTTGGATGCCCCCGATCAGGGCACTAGATCAAGGCCTGACTCGACCATTGGGCCGAGTCGGATGAGATCAACACTAACACATCTCTCTCCTAGACATTGCAAAACAGTGTATAAAAAACTAGAATGAGACATGCTAAGAGAATCTTCAAGAGTCTTTCACTCTTTCTAAACCTCATAGTCTGAATCATTATCTAGCACTACTGGAAACAGTCACTTTGTCGTGTGCCACAGGCACTCGGCAAAGCCCAAAAAACACTTGGCAAAGGATTTACTGAGTGTAACACTCGGCAAATAGCACACGACATCTACAGTGCCGGTAAACGGCTCTTTGCCGAGTGTTTTCTATTGGGCACTCGGCAAAGATTTTGCCGAGAGCTAAAATCGACGCTCGGCAAAAAAAAGTAATGTGACGGAGTGGAGATAGTTACGACGCCTTTGCCAAGTGTCAGATCTTAGGCACTCGGCAAACTACGCTTCTTTGCCAAGTGTCAGATCTTAGGCACTCGGCAAAACTTCTTCCTTTGCCATGTGTCATGTTCCAGACACTCGGCAAACTACGCTTCTTTGATGAGTGTCAAAGTTCAGGCACTCGGCAAAACTTCTTCCTTTGCCATGTGTCATGTTCCAGACACTCGGCAAAGCTTCTGCCTTTGCCGTGTGTCAAAGTTTAGGCACTCGACAAAGCTTCTTCCTTGCCGTGTGTCATGTTCTAGACACTCGGCAAACCTTCGTCCTTTGCCGAGTGTCGAATACCAGTCACTCGGTACACACGTCCCAGAATGCATAGAATTTTGGCTTCTATGCCAAGTGTCATAATACAGACACTCGGCAAAGAAGCCATTTTAGTCCTAGAATGCATAGAATTTTGCCATGTGTCCACTTTGCCGAGTGTAACACTCGGCAAAGCTACCAAATATAATCAGTTTATTAGGTTCGGTCACAGCCACGTACCACATTCAAATAAACATCACATCCATCACAGATAGTTAACAATAGGCATCACAGGTAGTTCATATAGATATATTGACAACACATTAATGCAAATAAACTTTAGAATCACTAGTTGGTTCATTCACAACCACAAATAATCACAGGTAATCCACAAATGCAAATGCAAATAAAATCACAAGTCTACTTAGGGCATGAGTTCCACTGCGACCAGAGGCTCATTCGATGCCAACGATTGATGCTGCACAAAGGAGAAGAGATTGCTTGTGTGAGTCAAGATTGCACAAAGGAGAAGAGATTGCTGCACAACTAGTTGGTAACAAACATATAGCATTAGTAACTAAGTTTCTAGTGTCTGGGCATCTTTGTAAGATTGATTCTGCATAAACTAGAAATGGTGATTATAAGGTTGTAAAGTGACTCACAGTGCCTAAAACAGTGTTTGGAGCAGGTTGAGGAGGAAGGACTGGCATCGATGGCGGAGGTTGACCGATTGCAGCGTAAACACCCCTCATATATTCAAACATCTGCTGCTCCATCCTCTGCCTGCTCTGCCTCCATCTTCCCCTCTAGTTCCTCCCAGTGCCTCATTTCTTGTTCTAGCAGAGCCTACAATATTTCATCCCAATGTTACAATGCAATGCAAAAGTATTTAAAAATGAATGAACGATGAATAAAACAGAAATAACCTAGAGTGCGTTCATCTAGAACCGTGTAGAGTTTGGCTGTGGGCGTATCGCCTGGACTAGAACCCATGCTCCGTGCTCAAATCTAGGAGAGAGTGGGAGTACTGGCCATGTCAATTGTGCCGTCGCCAATCTAGAACCGGCCATGCTTCTTGCCTCCTCCCAGCCCTCATGACCACTTCTCCATCAAGGTCATGGGCGCTTGGATCATACTCTGGGCCATGGACCACCCTTGCCATCGATGTGTATCCATCGTGGCGGCTGTGGACAGGCTTGTTGCTGTATGCCGAAGTCGGGTCCTCTAGGGTTGTAGGCGACATCGAACATCGCCTTCGCCTTGTGGGCCAAAGCATATGCCATGAACTAGGAGCAAGGATCGCCACCATGTGCCGCCGACTGCAAAAAAAGCAATATAATTAGAAATTATGCAGAGTTGAGCGTTAGAATAAAGAAATGAATTCGTGTACCCATCTAGCCACGTATTCTGAGAGGTTGAGGTTGCCTTGATGGTGTGGTGCACCCAACATCGGCAAATGCCACTCTCGACAAGCATTGTGATTCTCCTCCCATGCGGGGTCGCACCACCTGTCCACCATCCAGGCCCAGCACTGCAGATCGTAGGCGCACCACCATGGAGGCACCTACGTCATCAAGTATATGACATATAAGAAGATGAAATTAAGCGTAATTAATCTTAGAAAAAATAAGTATTAATGTTCTATATTTACCTTCAGGTATTGTTTCGAGGTCAAGCTCATGGTTCTTGCCGCCCTTTTAGGGATCCTCTCTCTAAGAAATTCCACGTGGTATTGGATCACGGCCTAGATGCGCGCCTTGTAGTGCATGTCCTTGATGAGTTTCTTGGCGGCTTTGTCAGCCACACCATCTGCCTTGGCCTTGTATCCCTCCTCACATCTAAAGAAATCTAGTATATATATATAGATGTGATGTATCCAGTCATTATTTCAAGAATGTCCAATCAATGCGATGCATTGAGCAATGTAGTGCGAGAAAGACTTACCCAAAGCTCGGCCTTGACACGCTGTGCCTTGTCAATGAATACCCTGCCATCCCGATCAGGGGTGTCGAGGACGGTGGCATAGTGGGCCCAAGTGTAGGCCGGCTCGATAGTTCCGCCGAACTACACCAGGCCAGGGAACTTTTCCTTGATCAAAAGACCTAGGATGCCGTTCACATGGCATGCGTGATCACCCCCACCGACCTTCCTCCAACCCCTACCCAAGTGATTAAGATAAATTATTAGTTTTTTATTGTAATTTTGAACATATCAAATGAAAAATTAGTGATAACATATAAAGTTACTTACTTGTCTCCATCGGATCAAATCAGCGGGCGTCTCTCAAGAGGTATCAGTCGCCTCAGGAGGGTCGATGGACCTCAAAACCACACACGCGACGAACTTGACAAAGAGGTACCCCCTATCTCCTCCTCCATCCTTGCCTCCTCCTCCACCCCTACCTCCTCCTCCACCTGTACCTCCTCCTCCTTAGAGGATGAGTGAGCGGAAGGTAACTCAGACGACGACGAAGGTACATGCGACGGTGGCCTCATCTTGCCTCCACCCTTATCTCGACCCCTAGGTCTACCCCAAGATCTCTTCCTGGATCCCTCAGCTGCATCGGACCCTTTATGCGTCGCTGTCGCTTTTGAGTAAAGCGACGCTATCCTCTTTGTACCACCCACCATTATTCAATCACCTACAATTAAAAAGAGTAAACCAATTAGCACAGATAATACATTAAAATAGATGCAAAATAAACAAAACATACTTAGAAAATAACATGGTATGACAAATAATAAATACATTAGCACGTCTCATACATGTATTAGAAATAATCATCATGATCGCGATTAGCTGGATCATAAGTCTCATCATCACTATCAGGCATGTCGATATAATCATCCCCATGCTCCGAAGGAGGAATGCCATCATCACCGTCATTGCTTAGATGTAATCGCTAAAGTAATTTTAAGTCCTTCACATTCTGAACCTCGTCTCTGGCATCCTCGTCAGCACCACTTTCATTGTCTACTTCCATACCCTGAGCTTCGGTTAAGCCTATCTCAAAACTCCCTTCGAGCCCATCTTCTTGAAAGAACTCTTCGTCATATGTGTTGGGATCTATGTTGTAATCTTGATTGTTTGGGATAGGTAGTTTACCATGTGGCGAAACCTTGTACATAACATCCTAACACTTAAGACGGTCTATAGTTTGGCATGGGTATGAGAGATAATAAACTTGCGTGGCCTATTGAGCCACAATATAGACATCGTCTCCTGGTAAGACAGATGATTGTTGAATTTCAACTAGCCCAAGATTAGGGGTCCGCCTCACTACTTCAGGATCAAACCGATGACATTTGAATATGACAGGATTAAGAGGTTTGCAACCATGAAACATGAGTTCAGTATATTTCTTCAATTCTTCCATAATACTCAACCCCATCTAAGCCTTGTATAAAAACTCCAGTATTTATGGTTCTTTGATTGGGCCGACTCTGCTTGTGGCTTGTTGTGTGAAAGCGATATCCATTCACGTCATAACCGGTAAATGACCTGCCCTGTAGGCACAACCATCGGCATCCTGTCTCAACTCGGCACTCATAGACGCATCGGTTTGTCCCTACAAGTTCAAGCAAGGTAGTTCATTATATTAGTCGCACGTACGAGCAACTTGTAATATCAAACTAAGTACGAGCCAAATTGGACAGTACCTTCTGTTTGAACCAAGAAATGTAATCGTTCATTCCATTTCCCACACCCTCTCTAAGAAGGGTTGAAGTTTCCTGTGGGGTAGGTTCCCTTGATTTATGCCAGAATCATTCATGAAATTCCATGTACCAACGAGAAACAAAGGGAGTTGGACATAGAATTGTGACTACTTGAGAAAAAGTTTGTTGAGAACTTACAACATGTATGGCTCCACTTCGGATAGGTTGGTCAACACATATAGCATAATAGTGCGCCACTCTTCATGTTTCAAGGTCTTGTTAGTCGCACCACATGCACTTCCTAGTTGCCCTCGGAAAATGCTAAGGTTCGATTCATCTTCGCCAACATTATAACGAGGGGGTGGATTATTCATGCTAGGAAGGTTGTCAACATAGTATTTTGTTATGAAGTTTGACACCTCCTCTAGAATGTATGCCTCTGCTATGGATACATCAATTTACATTTATTTTTACATTTAGTTCGAAGAACCTTTTGAAATCTCTCAATTGAATAGCACCAACGGCCCTGCACAGGCCCCCCATTCATGCCTCATACGGGAGGTGCAAAATCAAATGCTGCATCGGATTGAAGAAGCCAGGTGAAAATATCTTCTCCAACTTGCAGAGCAACACAGGCGCCATTCTTTCCATGTCTACAACCATGGTACGAGATAACTCTTTAGCACAAAGCTAGCGGAAGAAATTGCTCAACTCCGCTAGCACTATCTAGACATGCTCAGGGACATAGCCTCGAACCATTATCGACAGTAGCCGCTCAAGCCATATGTGGCAGTCATGACTCTTGAGCCTGTTGATTCACAAAGTAGCTAAGTTCACTCCCCTCTTCAGATTCGTTGCATACCCATCAGGGAACATTAACGTTTAGAACCATTCTAGTACTTCCCTCATTTGAGCCCTCATCAGAATGAAATCGGCCTTAGGCTTTCTCCATGACTTCCCGCCTCCGGGAGGCACCATGTCTAGCTTTGGTCTATTGCATAACCTCATCTAATCTGCTATAGCCTTAACATTATCCTTTGTCTTATCAGGAATATCCATGATTGTACCAAAAATTGCCTCGATGACATTCTTTTCAGTGTGCATTACATCAATGTTATGTGGAAGTAGAATGTCATCACAATAGGGGAGGTTCCATAAGTACGACTTGTGAGTCCATGCATGTTCCTCACCATATCCCAAAAAATGATCTCCTTGGTCATTGACCTCGAGAGTGTCTAACTGAGCACTGAACCGCGGCACCAATCATCATCTGGGGTGCTGGGCCTTCAACTACTACATCTTTCATAAAGTTCTTGATGTCTCGTCTGAATGGATGGTCAAGAGGAAGGAATTGTTGATGTTTGTCGAACGAAGAATACTTACCACCCTTCGTTAACCCAATGGACATCAGAGACGCCTTGCATACTGGGATTGAGAACTTCCCATGAACACACTAGCTGTAGAATATCCCATGCGCCGAAAAGTCATGCAGGGAGTACTAGGTACCAAACATACATTTTGAAGTTTGTCTTTGTAGCTCGGTCGTATGTTCATACCCCTTCCTCCCAAGCATGGACCAAATCATCAATCAGAGGCTCTATGTACACACTCATATTATTCCCCAGGTGTTCAGGAATTATCAACGACAAGAATATGTTCTGTCATTGAAAGAGGATGCCAGGGGGGAGATTGAGAGGGATAATGAACATGGGCCAACAAGTGTATGAGGCAACCGCCATTCCATACGGATTGAACCCATCTGTTGCCTAGCGCAACACATACATTACGAGCCTCTAGAGCTTTCTCACAATGCATCATATCAAATCTTGTCCATGCTTCACCATCGGATGGATGCACTAGCTTCTTAGGATTGTATCGACGTCCGTATTTGTGCCATGTCATCTGTTTTGTGGATTCCTCAGTCATATAAAGCCGTTGGATCCTTGGTATGAATGGAAGGTACTGTAGGATCTTCACGGGGACAGCGAGCTTCCTCTTCTGACCATCACCAGAGTCTACCTCTAGGAACCTAGACGATTTACACTTCACACAGTACTTTGCTTCTGCATGTTCTTTCCTAAATAAGATGCATCCCTTCGGACAAGCATGTATCTACTCATATGGCATCTTAAGTGCATGAAGGAGTTTCTGTGCCTGATACATGCTCTTTGGCAGGATGTGACCATTCGAGAGCAGGCTACCAACAACTGTCAGCATAACATCGAAGGCTTCTCGACTCAAGCTAAATTGGGACTTTACTGACCATTAGGCGTGTAATGGCATCCAGTTGAGAAACCTTGGCATGCCCGTGAAAGGGTTGTTGTGCCGCAGACAACATATCGTAATACGTCTTTGTGGTTGGCTCTGGCTCCTCCTCCCTACGTCCTTTATCGAAGTGTGCTTCATGATAGTCATTTAACATGTCTCCTACCCTAGCATCAGCATCATAATCCTCGATGCATTGTGTCACTACCTCATCTCTCACACGATCGGATTCACCATGGTAGATCTCTCGGGTATAGTCCGCCGTAAATCCATTCTTGCAAAGATGTTTACCCATGACCACCTTTGTTTGTCGACGCGTGTTTGCACAAATGCTATAGGGACACCAAGTGCCACGTGCTCCTTTAACCCTTGTAAATGCTAGTTCCAAGAAAGCATCGGTCTTCTCAATCCATTCATCGGTGAACGAACCCTGACTAGAGCGGCCTGTGTGCATCCACTCACGGTCATCTATCCTCTAACATATCGGTAAGTAATATAAAAATTAATTGCATCTATAGGTTCCTATAATGTCTAATAGGTTAAGATAGGTCCTAATCTCACCCAAGGATATGTAGATGAGGTTAGTTTCCATGCTCTACTCCCATCCGAGATAGAATTTCGGCAGCACCTCCCCACTGTTCTCCAAATACACGTCCTGGCAGGGAGATTGTGTATTCGGAGAACAACAGGGAGATGCTACCGAAACTCTATCTCAGATCAGAGTAGAGCATGGAAACTAACTCCATCTACACATCCTCGGGCTGTCCAAAAACATGGACAATTCAAAACAGATACAATTATAGATATGCAAATATCTGCATATTTCTAACCGTATCTCTTTCGAATGGGAGATGCCTAGCTAGGTTACGTGATATACGAACATGATATGGAAAGAGGGGTGTATGATGCCTCACCTCTGCTGTCCTACAAAGTGACGAGTTGAGGACAGTGGGGAATGATCCTTGCAATAGCCTCTCCTACAACAAATGAACATAAGTGTCAATTCTAAATTTCGTCTATTGGGTGGAAACAACTGTCTGCACGAACTAACTTCTGCTATATATATTGGTCATACATACTAATATTCTGGTTGGTTGATCAGCAGCTCTACAATAAACTAAAACTGAGAGCTCCTGCACAATCTACAGACCAAGATATTATCCCATGAATTATCTTTTTTCTTTAGTGTTCTATGGAATAAACATCCCGAGAGGACGAGGGTGCCCGTTACTTTGCTATGACAAGGGTAGTTAAATGTTATTGTGCATTTTCTGTCACATGTGAACGCAATAATATCAATAGGACATGTCCTATAGTCACCAAATCTGATATCCTGGGAAACTATCAGGATGTACAACTAAATTGCTGATATCAAAGGACACTGCTAGTGATCAACACAAACTGGACTAACAAATATATGTAAAAGATCAGTCCAGCATTCATAAGCATGATTACATATATCTCATCCAAGCGAAACATATAGGTTCATTATCTAAAAAATAGTGAAACATGTAGGTTGTGCAAGTTGTGCACTGTGGAACACTGGAAAATTGAGCCTATGCACAACATTGCCAGAAAATCCATTTCAAACCATCTGCACCTGATTTTGGCTATGAGGGCAAAACCAATTAATTAGCTAGCTGACCATGAAGTATCAAAATGAAATGGGTTCTCTACATTTCCCTCTTGCTGATTTGTCTCCGCATTCAAGTTTTACTTGTAGATCACAAGTCATTACCTCATTTTGCTAACTGGAACATATATATCCAACTAATTGTCAGGTTTATACATTAAAAAAATTGATAGGTTGGGGCATACCTGCAGAACGATGCTAGGGGAGGGTCGCGGACGCTGGAGGACACGACAACCGGTGCAGCCTCGCCGAGGGAGCTCGCGCCGACACCAGGACCGCCAGGGGAGTGCGCGCGGACGACAGAGTGCACGGGCACCGTGGCTGTCGGAGGCGACGGCAGGTGTGGAGGTGACGACAGGTGCGTGAGCTTGGGGCGCGTTGGCGTTACCGTGAGCTTGGGGCACGACGGGGGCTGATGTGGGCGGGCGCGGGGCCGGCGGCGTGGTGTGGGCGGGTGGCGCCGGGTGATGATGTGGGCGGGCGCGGGCGCGGGGGCGGCGGTGTGGTGTGGGCAGGCGATGGGGCCGGCCGGCGGTGTGGGCGGGCGCACGGCTATGTCACCTCTGTGTGTTTGAGTGTGTGATAGTGTGCGGCCGGGTGCGGGATTGGGGTGGTTACAAGGGAGGTTTGCCGAGTGCCCGTGATCTAGCACTCGGCAAACCCCCGTTTTTTTTTCATTTTCAATACCTAAACTACCACGTGTGTGGGGCCCGTAAACCTATTTACCGAGTGTCCTAGATTGGACACTCGACAAACCCAATCTTTGCTGAGTGCCAGATAAGGGGTCCTCGGCAAACCAAGTTCTTTTTCATCATTTTCCTTCGTATCCTTGTTTTCCTAAACCCTAAAATACTGTGCGTAGGGCCGGGTGAGGGGAGTTCGCCAAGTGTCCCAGATATGACACTCGGCAAAACCCATCTTTGCCGAGTACCAAATCAAGTGCACTCGGCAAACCCACTTTTTTCATTTTCCTTCGTTTCCTTCTTTTTTGCATTTGATTTTTCTACGAATATTATTCCATTATAATATACCAAATCTTAACATGGAGTACCACATGTTGTATGTAGAGAGTAGAAAAATTTTCAAGGCCAGAAGTGAAAAAAAACTTATTATTTCATGCAGTTGGAGCTCAAATTTAATGTATATCAATTAAAATTCTATAATTGCACTTAACAAATTAAAATTATTGAACAGATCCATGAATTTACCTAAATTACACATGAATCAATCTATATTCTCTATTGCCTATACAAAAAGTTCTAAATTCAAACCCTAATTCGACCGTCACTTTTTCTCCAAATCTTACCAAATCCTTCTTAACGCTACGATTCTTCTTCTAAAATACTTCGGTTTGTAAATATCGTACATGACAGATTATGCAAAACCTTCTCAATTTTTTATCATGGCCTCCATGTATGATATCACGAGATCTTGACAAATCTCATGATTTTCCAACTTCGTTTGTTTGGTTAAGAATTTAAAAATCATTCGGTCCACACGTTCGTGGTCGGGTTTCATGAACAAGATGTTCAAAATTTCCTTTCATTTCCCAGATAAGGCCTCACATGGGACTCAATAACGTGAATATCATTTTTCTACTCATTTTATTATATTATTTGAATCACTTGCGGTTCGAATTTGACTTATACTAAAAAATTCCTTTAAAGGCAATAAATTAATTAAATATAGCAAACGGATCTAGAAATATACCAAATCTTAACATGGAGTACCACATGTTGTATGTGGAGAGTAGAAAAAGTTTCAAGGTCAGAAGGGAAAAAAACTTATCATTTCATGCCGTTGTAGCTCAAATTCAATGTATATCAATTAAAATTCTATAATTGCACTTAACAAATTAAAATTATCGAACGGATCCATGAATTTTCCAAAATTACACATGAATCAATCTATGTTCTCTATTGCTATACAAAAAGTTCTGAAGTCAAACCCCAATTCGACCGTCACTTTGACTCCAAATCTTACCGAATCATTCTCAATGCTACGATTCTTCTTCTCAGATACTTCGGTTTGTAAACATCGTACGTGACAGATTGTGCAAAATGTTCTCAATTTTTTACCATGGTCTCCATGTATGATATCACGAGATTTTGACAAATCTCATGATTTTCAGACTTCGTTTGTTTTTTTAAGAATTTAAAAATCATTCGGCCACACGTTCGTGGTCGGGTTTCATGAACAAGATGTTTAAAATTTCCTTTCATTTCCCGGATAAAGCCTCACACGGGCTCAATAACATGAATATCATTTTTCTTCTCATTTTATTATATTATTTGAATCCCTTGTAGTTCAAATTTGACTTATACCAAAAAATTCCTTTAAAGGCAATAAATTAATTAAATATACCAAATCTTAACATGGAGTACCACATGTTGTATGTGGAGAGTAGAAAAAGTTTCAAGGTCAGGGGAGGAAAAAACTTTTTAATTTGTCGAATGTCAAAATAAAACACTCGGCAAACGAACCTATTTGTCGAGTGGCAGATAAAAACACTCGGCAAAGATTCTCTTTGCCGAGTGTCACTAACCGACACTTGGCAAAGTTCTAACGGCCGGCACCCCGATTGACGGCCGTCACACGTAGCGGTCCTTTGCCGAGTGTCTATTCTTTGCCGAATGTCTTGTTGTTGTTTGTCGAGTGTTTTATTTCCTGCACTCGGCAAATAAGTTTGTTGCCAAGTGTATTTATTTTGCCGAGTTTTTACCTGTAGGCGCTCGATAAAGATACTGTTTGCCGAGTGCCCGAAGAAATGCACTTGGCAAACCACCAGACACTCAGCATATATACTGTTTCCGGTAGTGTATGGTGCAATTACCATAACCGCTTTCTATATCTTATGTTTGGCTAGTGAGAAATATGAAACATAAGATGGCTATATTTGCATAACCAATTAAAGAAGCCGTTGGAGGTTATCTTTTCACCCGGACATCTATTCATAGCAATTAGCAAGGATACGGAGGAGTTGCTCAAGATAGCTAACATGGGACAATGACTCAATGAGCATGACATACATCGCGGCCTTCTATTAGCGGCCTACATATTCAGTAAGTAGACATACATCATCCCACGTCATACAGTCATACACTACCGGACTCCTTGAGTTTGCCGAGTGCCCGAAACACTCGGCAAAAGGCATAAAACACTCGGCAAATGGTTTGCCGAGTGTAACACTCGGCGAACAACACTCGCCAAAAAAAAGTGACGGCAAAGCCAACTTTGCCGAGTGTCTTTTATCGGGCACTCGGCAAAGCCTTTGCCGAGTGCCCGACACTCGGCAAAGTTGAAACCGAAAAAAAACCCGAAAAAATAGGAATTTTTACCCAAAAAAACAGAATTTTTTTATATCGATGGAGGCCCCCACGGGCCAGCGCCCACCCATCTACGACATTTTTCGCGTGAATTTCATGGCTACGCGCTCCTCTACCACTACACCACACTATCACTTGTGTCTGGATTCCGTTTTAGTTCCCAATATATTATACTAAACCGAATGTAAATTGCATGTTTGAGGCCCTAAACGAATTCAAATAAAAAAGTTGTAAACTACAAAGTTTCATAACTTTTCGAGATCTACACTTTTAGTTTAGGAAATTTTTCCATCCGAGGTCGTTTACAAAATTTGAATTTTAAAATTCAAACACAGTTTTGCATGACAAGATGTTTTCAAATAAAAAAGTTGTAAACTACAAAGTTTCATAACTTTTCGAGATCTACACTTTTAGTTTAGGAAGTTTTTCCATCCGAGGTCGTTTACAAAATTTGAATTTTAAAATTTTGAAATTCAAACACAGTTTTGCATGACAAGATGTTTTCAAATCAAAAAGTTGTCAACTACAATGTTTCATAACTTTTCGAGATCTACAAAGTTTATTTTGGTTGTTTGGTCATCTGTTCATCCAACATGGTCGTTCTAACATTGTTCACAAATCTTATATATCTCTCTTGTAGTTTCATAAACTACAAGAGAGATATGTTAGATTTGTGAACAAATTTATTTTCACTTTGTCGTATGAAGAAAAGACCAAAACAAACATTGTACATCTTGATGGGTTATACAACTTTGTAGTTGAAAACTTTTTTATTTGAATTAATTTACTGCTTCAAAATGTGCTTTGAAAATTTTTTTGCCGAGTGTAAAAAAAATAACACTCGGCAAAGAAGCTCTTTGCTGAGTGTAAAAAAAAAACACTCGGCAAAGAAGCTCTTTGCCGAGTGTCAAAAAAAAAACACTCGGCAAAGAGACTCTTTGCCGAGTGTTAAAAAAACACTCGGTAAATAGCCTCTTTGCCGAGTGTCAAAAAAACACTCGGTAAAGGCGTCTTTGTCGAGTGCCCGAAAAAGAACACTCGGCAAAGCATCTGACACTCGGCAACTTAGGTGTTTCCGGTAGTGATACTCTGCCTCGGTTCTCATTTCTTAAACACGTTACAGGCGTACAGCTAATACAGCGAAGCAGAGGATGCCGACGGAGCATTCAGATGCTGGAAGCTCTGCAGAATGGCCGCGATCGTCATGGACTCATCGTCGGCATCAGCCTCCTCCGCCATGACCTGACATTTACAATAACCATCCACAATATCACCGCCGCTACGGCCTGGACAACGGCGAGGGCGGCGGCGCTGGTGATGGCACCGGATCATCATAAGGCAGCAGCTCCAGCGGCTGCTGCCGTGCGGTGGCCGCGCCCGCGGGGAGCCCGGCGGCGTCGCGCGGGTAGTAGAAGTTGGTGCGCGTGGCGGCGGGGCCGGAGGTGGAGATGGCTGAGAGATCGTACGCCACGGCGGCCTCCTCGGCGGTGTCGAAGGTTCCCAGCCAGTGGCGCTCCTTGGTGACCGGGTCGCGGATCTCCGCGGCGTACCGGCCCCATGCATGGCCGCCGCCGCACACCCAGGTACTCGCTCGACGCCCGCGAACGCCGTCTCCGCTGCTGCTGCTGATCCTGATGCACGGTCATCGCTGCCATCGGCGCGTCCGCCATTGCCACCAGCCACGCGGCGAGGTGACTACGACTACGAGTACCAATAGGGCCACGCAACGCAAATGAGTAGAGTAGTAGGCACTAGACAGCACGACCAGTGATGTGAATCAGCTAGGGCTTTGGTCCTGTCACTTGGGGCCACTGGCGCCATGGATTTTATACTGGAAAGGATGAAGCTGCCGCGCGCGCGCGCGCGCTCGCTGGCCGGGGCGGATGAAGTTGGCTAGCTAGCTCGTCGTCCGTCGTGGGATGCCTGGCGGACAGGATGGCAGCTGGGAGCAAAGCGCCCGTTATATTATTGCCCCTGTCGTCCGCTCGGCTTTTCCCCTCGTTTTCGTCGACATGATTGGGGTCATGATGACATTGACACAGCGCCACTCACCGCACCGTACTGTACGGTACTTGCTGTTTGCAGTATCAGTAGCCGTAGGAGTAGACTGTTCCATATGTACTGTCCAGTTCTTTCTGCTGGCTTCTACAGTACGTACGTAGTACAAATGATGATTCCTCGCCGCTACCGAAAATCTCAAATTTGCCGAGTGTTTTTATATTTACCAAGTGCATTTCCTTGGACACTCGGCAAATCAATTCATTGTTGAGTGATGTGCTAAAAACACTCGGCAAAACAAAACCCTCGGCAAATATGTGGTTTGCCGAGTGTCAAAAAAACACTCGGCAAAGATGAAAAACAAAAAAAAAACACGCCCCATAAAAAATCCCCTCGCGTTCCCACCCTCCCCTCCCTCTCGCCACAGCTTGCTCCCTCCCCTCCCTTCGCCCCAGCTCGCTCCCTCCCCGGATCCCGTCGGCGGACGGCCCCTCCCCTCCCTCTCTTCCCCGGTGTCGGTCCCTCCCTCTCCATCCCTGGCGCCGCCCTCTCTTCCCCGACGGCCGGCCCCTCCCTCTCCTTCCCCGCCGCCCCCTCTCTCTCCCCGGATCCAGCCGCCGCGCCGCCCCCTCTCTCTTCCCTGATCCGTCCGCCACGCCGCCCCTCCCCTCCGGATCCGGCCCCGCTGCCTCCCTGCCTCCCTCCCGGATCTGGTGCTGCCACCTCCCTCCCTCCCTCCAGGATTTCCCCGGATCCGGCCGCCGCGCCGCCCCTCCCCTCCGGATCTGGCCCCGCCGCCTCCCACCACGCCCACCCATGACGCCACATGGCGCACCTCCCCGCGCCCCACCGCGCTCCTCCCTGCTCCCCAACGCGCCCATCGCGCCATGGACGGCGGCGGGGGGCCCTCGGCGCGGTGGCCCGGCACAGCGACCCAGGCATGGCAGCGCTGACACAGACGGGCCCTGGTGCGGCTACCCCGGCGTGACGGCGGCACGGATCCAGTGGCACGGTGACCCCGACGAGGTAGGCCCTCCTCCTCCTGGATCTAGGGTTTCGGTGAGCTTTTCTCCTCTCTCTCCCAACTCCTATCCAGCGCAGGGAGGACAACGTAGGGAGGCCGACGGGACTGTGAGGAGGTGGCACGGCTGCGTCGAGCATCGCAGGGAGGACGGCGCGGCTGTGGGGAGGCCGCATGGGTGGTGGTGGAGGTGGTGGCATGGATGGAGGCGGAGGCATGGGTGGCGGTGGAGGTGGTGGCATGGGTCGTGGTGGCGGAGCAGGAGGTGGCCTTGGTGGTGGTGGCGGAGCAGGCAGAGGAGGCGGGCTAAGAAATTTGAGCTGGCCAATTAAAGGCGATGGAGAGGAACAACTCTGCTTTGTTAAGCTGGCTTGTATGTATAAAAATATACTCACCGTGCAGAGCATTCGATTCAGGCGCTAATGTCCTGGCCGGACTTTAGGCAATTAGGCTTGGAGGGAGGCAACTCACCAACATTGCCACAAGAATCCGAAATAATGAACTCATAATTGCTCACTTAACTAGCTAATGACGATGGCCACATGCATGCACACAGCATCTCTGCTCCAATGTCGAACTGTCCATCAACACAAGTGGGGTGCACAAGCATCTGGTATTGTTTAACCTTCAGATTGGAGTTCCCCTTTGGCATATTATGGTTTCCTGACCTTTGCCTTTTTTGACAGGATTTTCCTTACCTTTGTCAGATTAAGGGAGTCACAGATGGCTATAAGCCCGAGGCCCATCGGCAGGGTCTACAGCCAGACGTTTTGGGCCGGCCCAAGAACTGCACGCCCTGATTGGCAACGTGCTCGTGGTGGCTTGGCCTGATGGGAGGGCCGTGCCTGGGCTCCTGTCTTCGGCACAGCGTGCTGGCCCAGCACGTCTCGATTAGCAGAAAGCCCACCAAGGCCTACTTTAGCCACCTCCAACTCTTGTATGTATACTAGCTGAGTGCCCGTACGATGCAACGGGAGAACACTTGTATATAGGGTAATATTCAATTTGAAACTTTAAATTATGTGATACAAAGGTAATTTTAAACTTTCAATTAACAAAGTAAATATGTTCAAAACTGGTTAAATTATCTTGTTAGGTAAGCAAGCCCTTTGTCAATTCATTTATGGCATTATTATCCTGTATTGTCTTCTCACTAGGAATGAAAACGGTACGGATATTTTCCGACCGTATTCGAAGCCGAATCCGTTTAGAGGGGTTGAGATCTGTCCGTATCCGAGTCCGGATATCCAACATCCGATACCGTATCCGTATCTGAATACTCAAATAGCATATTTATGATGTCGATATCCAATCGTATCCTATCCGACATAGTTGACACTATCCGTATTCGAATCCGAATCCGGACAGAAATATGAAAACAAATGTAATATCGGTGATATCCGTCCGTATCCGATCTGTTTTCATCCCTCTCACTGTACGTCACTGGGTTCAAGAAGCCTACCCTGTTCTGCAACACTACTTCAGCAATACTTTTCAACGAACGAACAATGTTCCTCTCACAACAAATCAGCATAAGCAGCAACATAAGCCAAATTTCAGCGAAACGAACATGGCCATATGTTTAATCCCTCTCAACCTACGTGTGTGTGCCTCCATATCCTACAAAACAATGTGTAGTTAGACATTCAACTCGGTGTTGTAGCATGCAATGACTGTATCACATGAGACTTTCTCAGGTAAGTTCTCACCCTGCTCGTCATGTTTGTTCCAAACCTTATAGTTTTTCATGAAACCCCTACTTAGTAGATGAAATCGTATCTACTCAATGTTCTTAAATTGCTTTTTATTTTTGCAATCAACATATGGGAAGTGTATGTATCCTTGACCTTGTACATTATTTGCCATATACACTATGCCAACCTTCACAAAAGAGTCAATGCCTTCCATGAACGTGACAGACATAGTTGCCAAGTACATCCACCCATGATCCATATGTGAATAACATAACTTTTGTGACGTAGATCTTACTAACTTATGTGTCATTCAATTTGATACAATTTAATCAAAGGAAGAAGAAGCACTCTAAAAGGAAGAAGGATGGTTTTCGTTCATGATTTAACCAAAGGAACAAGCTAGCTAGGAAAATGGTTGTTAGTTACCAATCTTAGAACATCCTTTGAAAATTAAGAGCCTTCACGAGCAAACGTGATGAAGAACATTCGCCAAACATGGTGAGAGGAGTAGCAGGTCCAGAAAGTTGCGGGAGTGATGCAGAAGATGAGAGAAATGGGGTTTTCTTCCAGCTGATTACCACTGCCAGATTAAACGGACAACCTTGTGGGAGTGATGAAGAAGATGAGAGAAATGGGGTTTTTTTCCAGCCGATTACCACCGCTAGATTAAATGGACAACCGACAGTGATATCTATTTTTACCACCAGGTCGCAGCAGGTGGAATTTAGTGTTTGAACAAACTGGCAGTGAAACTTCTTAATTACCATCACCGGCTCAGCAGATGATGGGGCGGTAGGAACCATTGCGATTTCCACTGCTGGATCATAGAGAATCGATGGCGATAGCGATTTTCACCGCTGGCTCTCTAACTAGTTGTAGCACCTGGTTTTAAGAACAAAACCAGATACACACCATATGTGAGCCCAGGAAGTCAAATCTCATATATTGCTACAAATAAGGGTAATATCGAAAGACAATGCTCAATATATAAGGAACTTAGTATAAAGAATATAACCTTAGATAGCAAACAGCGGAAAGACAACTCCGATCTTCGGGTGCAGGCTCCAATTCCACAGGGATAACTGACTGGTTGATCACAAGCCTAATTCTTTCAAACTCTAGCAATCTGGTACCCATCCGGGATTTTCATCCAAATATTTGAAAAGTAAAACAAGCGTAAGTACATGTCGTACTCAACAAATATAACATGGGGTTCATGAGGCTCAAAAGGCTGACATTGGTTTAACTAAGATTAGCTTTTAATAAGTCATCTTTTAACAATTGGGTGGCAACAAAGTTATCATAAGCCCTAAACACATGATCAGGTAAACATGAATAATGAATATCATAAACAATTAACCATTAGTGAGCATCTTTATCATCCATATCATTAGTGTTCATCATCTATTCCGTAAGGGTTCCAAGGCCGCTCGTGACCATAAGCACGACTGATATAACAGTTTTACACTCTGCAGAGGTTGTACACTTTCACTGTGAGTCATGATTTACCCTTTCGCCCGAGGTGATCAGCCTCTTGACCAACACCTTCATGAGACTAAAAGGGTAGCTCTAGGACGTTGAAAACAATGTGTATGTAATTTGTATATTTAATGATGGGTTGTATATATTCTTCTAAATTGGACTTGTAATTGTAGTTTATATAATACTCTTGTGCTTGTAGTTGGGGTCGCGGGGCGTTCGGCAATGCGAACATGGTTCGGAACGTTGGTTGCAGGGCGTTCGGCAACGCGAACGCGGTTTGGGACATTGGTCGTGGGGCGTTCGGCAACGCGATTTTGAATTGTAAATTTGAATTTTTTTGCGGGAAAACGTACTGTAGGGGCGGTTCTAGATTGAAGCGCCCCTACAAATCGATTTGTAGGGGCGGATGGTAACACGAGCCGCCCTATAAATCTATTTATAGGGGTGGCTATAGTACTAACCGCTCCTACAAATCGATTTATAGGGGCGGCCTAGGAACCGCCCCTACAAATGCATGATTTGTAGAGACGGTTTGGTAGGGGCGGCTGGCCAAAGTGCCCCTACAAATGGTTACCAGCCGCCCCTACAAATACTTTTTGTAGTAGTGATTGTTTCAGATGGTATTGGCGAGGCAGACCATTCTCCCAGACTCGGAGGGTGCCATCGAGGGCCACCTCCGTGAGGTGGGGGCTCACCTTCCATCTCCAGGATAGGGTTCCACAGCTTATCTCCATGAACATTGAGCACTTGCTGGAAGACGCTTTCGCGCCGCTAGGCATCTCTGATTGGAACTCCATCTTTTGGGTGGCGCACCCTGGCGGTCCAGCCATACTCAACATGGTGGAGGCCAAGGTTGGCCTTGACAAGGCCTGAATGTGTGCCACCCGCCACATCCTCGCAGAGTATGGCAACATGTCAAGCGCATGTGTCCTCTTCATCCTTGATGAGATGCAAAACAAGTCTGCCAAGGACGGACACACCACAACTGGGGAGGGCATGGACTAGGGTGTCCTCTTCGGCCCCGGCCTTACCGTCGAGACCATCACTACTACAAAAAGTATTTGTAGGGGCGGCTGGTAACCCTTTCTAGGGGCGGTTTGGCCAGCCACCCCTACCGAACCGTCTCTACAAATCATGCATTTGTAGATGTGGTTCCCAGGCCGCCCCTACAAATCATTTTGTAGGGGCAGCTGGTACTACAGCCGCCCCTACAAATAGATTTATAGGGGCGGCTTGTGTTACCAGCCGCGATTTGTAGGGGCAGCTGTAGTACCAGCCGCCCCTACAAATACCTGTTTGTAGGGGCGGTTCAATCTAGAACCACACCTACAGTACGTTTTCCCACAAAAAAAAATTCAAATTTACAATTCAAAATCACGTTGCCGAACGCCCGCGACCAACGTTCCGAACCGCGTTCGTGTTGCCAAACGCCCCGTGACCAACGTTCCGAACCGCGTTCGCGTTGCCGAACGCCCCGCGACCAACGTTCCGAACCACGTTTGCGTTGCCGAACGCCCCGCGACCAGCATTCGCGTTGCCAAACGCCATGCGACCCTGAGTACAAGCACAAGAGTATTATATAAACTACAATTACAAGTCCAATTTAGAAGAATATATACAACCCATCATTAAATATACAAATTCCATACACATTGTTATCAACGTCCTAGAGCTAGCCTTTCAGTCTTATGAAGGTGTTGGTACTGAGGATTTCTACCTAAGTCAGACTCTTGGTCATGGTAGGTGCCTTTGACGTGTATAATCTGGTCCAATATGAAGTTGCAAAGGTCGCCGACGAGCTCTAAGAGTTGGTCATCCTTGTATGGGTCTCTTTTCATTCCTTTCTCTTCTTTCCACTACAAGAGAACAAGTTTCGGTTTAGTATTTCATACCATTTTCAAAGTTTTTATACTACGGGTGAAGAGGTTCAAACTTACCCTTAAGGGGTGTCTCCTGTAGGCATCGGTGTTACTCATAATAGAACATATATAGTATCCACAATGTACACTCCTAGGCTTCTGCTTGGGGCACTGTGTTTTGCATATGAAAATGTTAAGTAATGCTTTTGATAGTCATATAATACAGTACTGAAGAAGTAAGTTACACTTACCGCACATAGTGTTTTTATAGCCAGCTTTTCCTTCCTTGCTGGATCATGCCTTCCTCGATGATTAGTGACATAGAACCTAAATGCCCTGTTCGAATTATTTTAGCAAATACAACTTATTAGTATCCAAAAGTGAATGTTACAAGTATGTATACAAACATATAAGCTAATGAGGATTGTCGATATGTATACGTCTTGAGAATCGATATGAAGTCTTTGTATGTCACCGGGTCGCTATCTATTGAATCATAGACCCATGCCATGCTCCTTCCGACATCAACAGCTATACAAATCCAGTGGTTGCTGCATAGATTTAATCATAGAACTAGATAAGCTCTTTTGCATCGAATAAAATATATCGAACAAAGCTTTAAGTATAGAGTTGAACTTACTTGAAGTTGTATGGTAGCCATATAGTAGAGTGTTGTTGGAGAGTTTTGAAAGCCAGGGCAATGTATGCCACAACCATAAGGGACTCTTCCCTTAGTTTTGCCGTACGGATGTGCTCTTTCTCTCAAAGAGTCTTTGCAGCAGCTAGCTCTTTGGCGTCCAGTCTCCACTATTTAGGGTAATCAAAATTTGTTTGGGCTATAGCTTGAGGGTCTAGATACCTAGCTTTCACACTTGGCATTTGTTTGACAATGTGCACTTGCATTCTACAAATCACAGCGTGGGTTAGTTACAACAAAATTCAAAGATTACATTCATATCATATCGGGAGAACAAGGACTTACAGGCACCACGTGCGAATTAGATTCATCTTCATTTCTCCCAGGTGAAAGCATGTCTGCATGTCATTGAAGTCAAAGACAATTTTCCTGAATGGGCTTCCAAATGTGCCAGTGGGGAAGCATGCTTGTATGAGGTCTATGCTCATTGGGAGAACACGCAAGTACCAATCATGGAACCTTCTCATTCCAAGTGGTAGGCGTTGGATGTCCCGGTTTGGTAGGAAGGGCTTGCCTCTTTCATATGTTTTTGGGCAATCCTTTAACCATTTGATGGCATCAACATTTGGATACTACTTTGCAATTTGGTGGAGTTTGCTAGTGACGGCCTCCTCAGAACCCCGTGATGGGACTTTTTTAACTTGGCTCTCAGGCTTGAACTGGTCATAGGAAAACCACTTGGACACCGACGAGACATCTTTGATCAGAACATAAACTGGCCTTATGGTGATTGGATGCTTCTTTTGAAGTTCCCATTCAGACACGTCCTCATCTTCTTGTGCATCACCTTCTTCAGGAGGCACTCGTTGTTCATGTATCGGTTGTGCTTGTTGAGAAGACTGTGGCATCTTATCATGCACTTGCTCGGTACGTGCTGGAGAAGGTTGTGACATCTCATCAGGCACATGCTCGCTAGGAGGCTAGGAAGAATGTAGCATCTCAGGAATGTGTTCATGAGATGGTGAAAATATCTCCTTGACCTCAACAACTCGCTCCAAATTTGGGAGAGGGGGAGGCAGCGAAGAAGCAGTCAATATAATGTCCCATTTGTGCCAGAGGATGAACTGCCCCATAACGTCTCCGAGTAACACTAAACCCTTGGGAGTTGTGTAGTCTGTCCTCCACTGCATGAACTCGGGCTTCACTGTATGCACCTCGACCCTAGTGTAGTCCGGCGATATCTTATTATTGTGGTGTAAGCCACCAGGAGGATGTGCCACACCCATTGCCACCTCCATCATAGTGTTCTGCCGGCCGCTGAGAAACACCAAGGTGCAACTAGTTAGTTCCCATATGCGATCAATAGGGGTTGTGGCTGCTGTGGAACCTTGGCTGCTAGGAACTTTCGCAGGGCTGCCAACTAATGCCAGTTCTCCCGGTGGTGTCACTAATATCCATGGCTACGTAGACAGTCCTTGCTCCTCCAACGCCTTCGCAACTAGAGCCTTCACTTGGAGCTCAAGACTAGTCCCTCGGTCTCTACCATGTTTCTTGTACATGTGACTGTCCTCTTTGAATCCTTGCTTCCAGGTCATCCTTTTCCCTAGCCCCCTGGTTCGGCCTGTGTGCTCCTTGTTTCCCAAACCAAGGCTAAGCTCGTCCCTCTCTCTGGAAGGATTGAATGAGCCCTTCTCCTTGTCTTCAACATATTTTAGTATCCTTGATACTGCCTCTTGGGTCTCCGGCTTATCAAACTTAAGATTACCATCGGATGATTTTGTACTCCTCACATATATCCAATTCCTTGAGCGTACCTTCAAATTCGTCACATCGATATTCCCAGCAGCTATGGCCTCTTCGTCCATCTTCCTAAACTGCTCTTCCTTGGCATAGTAGCCACCAGGGCCTAGATGATGGTGGTGTTTGTTCCTCTTCGCCAGCTCGGTGTTACGGGCACTGAGCTCCAATACCTCCGGTGAAGTCTTCTAAGCCACGAGCTCCTCCCATTGACTAAGAGTTATTTGGCTGAACTCGTTGAAGGGAGTTAACCCCTTTTAGATATACTTCGTGTTGAGCTCCGACCTCCAACGTCGGAATGACTCTCCCATCATCCTGATAGCATTTTTTTACTAGTTCGTGCTTACCCTCTGAAAATCTAAAATTGAGCTTTAGCTGCCTATCCCATAGTTCATTCTTTTTGTTCTCTGGTACCTCTTTCTAGTTAGAGATTGCTAGGTTCAATTTATCCCTTACTAGGGGCCCCATCGTATTACGGAATCGTCCTCTTAATTCCTTCGGCTCAAGGATCTCCCCTGCTGGCCCGACCTCCATTATCACATAGCATGCCTTATCTAGATATAGATTTCCTTTTCTATCCCCTCGTTTCCTCTTAGGCTTGGTAGTCATGGTTGTGTCTTGAGATTGTGGAGCAGAGGCATAATGATCTGTCTCTGTGGCTGTTGCGTCTGCTCTCCTTTCCTGTACTCTGTCTTGTCCAGCGAGATGTCGCAGACGTCGACGTCATCTTTTCTGAGTTTTAGGAGGGACCTGTATATACGATAGGTCAAAGTGTTAGCAGAGGTAACACAGCCAAAGCTTTAGCAAAATTTACAAGCTAAGGCTTTTTCCCTACCTCCTCGTTCGGGTCAAAATCTTTGTCCAAATCTTCCTCCGTTGGCCTCCTTCTGGCTTCACATGGGAAAGGATCCTTAGGACTTACATATCCCTCTTCTGAGTCATCAACATCATCATCCTCTTCTTCTTCGCCTTCAGCAGCCTCTCCTGCTCTTCCTTTTGCTCCCTCTTCCTCCTCGTCACACTGCTCCTGAGTAAGCATCACTTCTAGATCCTTTTCTAACTCGTTATCGAACTGCTCCTGAGTTAGCTGGTCCTCTAGTGCTTGCTCCTCATAGGTTGGCTGCTCATCATGCTCAGGGCATCGGGCTGCACTGTCTGGTGTCCGCGACATTATTTCGCGCTTTGTTCTAACAGATGCAAGAAAGTGTGCTTTAGAAACATGTCAAAAAAATATCAAAAAAACTAGTAGTAGCAGTAGTAGAGGCCTCAGAAACATGCCAATCATCATTTGATCATGAACTTGGAGCATCAAGGCATCATAACAGAGAATAGAGGAGAAGGTAATGTAGGGGCGGCTGCTAATGATGTCAAGTTCCTCACAAGTTCTTGATCATCAGCTCATATTCCATATAATGTATGGACTTGGAAAATTTCATCATCGGCAAAACAAAGGAGAGGAGAGGGGAGATTTGGCAAAAAAAAAAGTCCTATAAAACAACAATATATAAAAAAAACTAGTAGTAGCAGTAGTAGAGGCCTCAGAAACATGTCAATCATCATTTGATAATGAACTTGGAGCATCAAGGCATCATAACAGAGAAGAGAGGAGAAGGTAATGTAGGGGCGACAGCTAATGATGCCAAGTTCCTCACAAGTTCTTGATCATCAGCTCATATTCCATATAATGTATGGACTTGGACAATTTCATCTTCGGCAAAACAAAGGAGAGGAGAGGATAGGAGAGATTTGGCAAAAAAAAAAAGCAACAGCTGCTTAACAAACATAGTGCAGCAGCTGATGGTAAAAGACAGGACAACAAGTCATGGGCGAGTCCTGAGAGATTTGGTAAAAAAAGCAACAACAGCCAATAGTTAGTAGCTAGAAGTAGCAAGTAGTAGTAGTAAGTAGAAAGTAGTAGGGTAGAGTAAGTGTAGCAGTAGAGTGGTAGTAGTAGAGTAAGAGCAGCAGCCACTTAGGAGTAGCAAGTAGTAAGAGGAGTTGTAGGAGTAGTAAGAGGAGTAGTAGTAGGAGTAGTAAGAGGAGGAGGAGTAGGAGTAGTAAGAGAGGTGAGGAGAAGAGAGAAGAGAGGTATGCACATTATTTAAATCAGAATAGGAGCAACTGTTGCTGCCAAACAAGAGAGAAGAGAGGAGAATAGAGAAGAGAGGTGAGTAGAAGGGAGAAGAGAGAAGAAAGGTCTGCATATCATTTAACTCAGCAAAGGAGCAGCTGCTACCGCCAAACAAGAGAGAAGAGAGAAGATAGAAGAGAGGTGAGAGAAGAGATAATAGAGGTCTGCACATTATTTAAATCAGAATAGGAGCAACTGCTGCTGTCAAACAAGAGAGAAGAGAGGAGAAAATAGAAGAATATGAGAAGAGAGGTGAGTAGAAGAGAGAAGAGAGGTCTGCATATAATTTAACTCAGCAAAGGAGCAGCAGCTGCTGCCAAACAAGATAGAAGAGAGGAGAAAAAAAATCTATAGTGTAAGACATTATTTAACACCTAGTGACAAAAAAGTGCCAGACCTGACGTCAACTACAAATGAAGTAAAGTAATGAATCATTTGGAAATGTAGCAAAACATTTACTGAACTTAGCAACTACTGCTCTTATTAACTACTACTGCTGTAGGAAAGGTGTATTTACATCAGATTAGATCCTCTTATTAACTTTTTTAGATAAAGAGATCCTCTTATTAACTACTAAGCCTAACTAGCTGATCATATAGGAGTTAAGCCATGAGCCTAACTACCTGATCATAGGTGCTGCTGGCTGCCACTTATTAACTTTTTTAGATAAAGCATTAGATGTTACTGTTTAATACCTATGATTACTAAAAAAATTATTTATATTAATTTGCATGTTTTTTCTCTGTGTTACAATTGGCATAATAGATTCTCTGTAGTCACTACTCAGTTGTGATAACTTATCAATTACTAATTTATATGTTTTTTCAATCTATATCCAAATTTCTTTTCTTTTGGAAGGCACTCGGCTCGACTGGGTATTTCAGGAGTATCAAATTTTCTAAATCTTAAAAGATCCTAGATTTGACTAAACGAAAATTTCAGGAGTATGACTACTATTCACTAAAACCCTAAACTATATACTTAAAAATAGGATATGGTAATATGACAAGTAACCAGTCCCAGAATTCCCAATTTAACAAAAGCCCATGTTTTCACTTGGGTAAATACATTCATTGGTCTAGTAATGACAGATGAATCATGCAATGAAGGATTTAAGGTAACATTTATAGATTTCAGCAAGCTAACTACCAACCAAATTTGGCCAGAACCACAGGAGGAACCAGTCCGGGCGTGTATGTCACAGAAACAAGAAAGTAAGACCTACCCTGGAATTCTTTGACATGTTCACCTCGAGCTAGCAAAGGTCAAAATATTTCAAGAAGACAAGTTTGTCACTTAATCCCAAATTCTTAATGAACTGGCCAAGCCAAACAATATGAATTGCTCACCAATAAAAGATCAAAACTTTGACCATAAGACCAAGCTGATAATATGAAAACTGTCTGCTAAGCCTAGCAAACTAGGCCACGGAAGTAAGGAATGATCACATCGCTGAACGAAATCATCCTCAATTAATTAAAACGATGCCTGATCCCCAGAATGCAATTATAAGAGACAAATTACCAATCTGAATAATCCAAACAACAGTCCAATCCAATAGCAGGAACAACTGGGATACAGAAATGGAGTGCAGCTAAAGCTAGAACCTCAACAATACAAATTTTTTTTTATTGAAATAACATCCATAGCCAGGCACGGAGCCAGCGGTGGGGCTAGGGGATCTCCAGCCCCCCCTACCGCTCGCGAGCAAGCGAAGACCCGTAGAGCCGCCGTCTGAAATTTCAGCTATAGATGTACAGGTTGTAGGGGCTGAGATTTACTGAACCTCATTTTTTTTGCTAATTGCCGTTGTTTAGCCCCTCCTAAATTTTTTCCTAGCTTCGTCCCTGTCCATAGCAAAGTATACGCCGTGTAAGATAACGGTAGCTGCTACGGTAACACGGAATAGGAAGGACAGAAGCTCAAAATCAGGATTTTGATTCAAATTTCTAGATCTACAGACTTGATACAAAGCGGGTAAAGCTTAAGGGTGCAGTTTTTATCTTAAAAAAAGATGATACTAAAAGGCCGTAAGCGCTAATCTTTACTCGCACAGGCAGCGAAGCATCAGGAATCCAGCATAGATGAGCAACTAGAAAAGGCGAGAGCAGCAAGCAGGCATGTACCAGAAAGATCCTGCTGCCAGTCGCGGCTGAGCTGGAGCAGAGGCTTTAGGAGGGTGGGGGCGGCTGCTGCTGCTGGTCGGCGAGAACCAGGAGCCAGGCGCAACGGCGGTCCGACTCCTTGGTCAAGTGGGCGTTGGCGTCAGGCGTCGGCCCGGCGCCCTGACCCATTGGAGGGGGCCCAGACATTGGAGGGGGCGCGCGGGTGCGCAGCCAGCCGCTGGTGGAGGTGCGCGGAGGCCGCCCGCCGGTGGAAACCCTAGGGAGGCGCGCGCAGAAACCCTAAGGCGGGTAGGAGCAGGTGCGCGCGGAAACCCTAGGGCGGGGAGGAGCAGGCGGGAGGGGGCGCGCGTGCGGGGAGGGGGCGCGGGTGCGGGGAGGAGCAGGCGCGCGGGTGCGGGGAGGGGGCGCGGGTCCGGGAGGTGGTGTCGGCGGGGCAGCCTGACGGCGTCGGAGGAGAAGAGAGCACCCAACAACAGACAACACCCGTGCGCCCTTTTTTATAGTTGGGATGATTTGTAGGGGTGGTTCCTGATCTAGCCGCCCCTTGTAGGGGCGGTTCCTGATCCAACCGCCCCTACAAATATTTTTTATTTTTTTAATTATTAATTCTGTATTATAAAAACAATTAAGTATATATAAAACAATTGTGATCAAAATAAAAGTAATATAAAAACAATCGTGTATATGCACAAATATAATATTTTGTATTATTCTATATATATATATATATATATAAACAATTGTAGTCAAAACAATATAGAAAACAAAAAAAACAAAAATTAAAAATTTGAATTTTAAAACTTCGACTACAATTTTATGATATTAAATAAAATAAACTGAAAATGTTGTAAACATAAAAGTTGTATAACTCATCAACATGTACAACTTTTATTTTGGTCATCTTGTCATGTGACTTTGTTTAAACGATTCAAATTTTGAAATTCAAACAATTTAAACTTGAAACAATATTTTGAAAGAGTAAATGATTTTAGATGAAAAACTCATGAATACCAAAGTTGTAGAACTCATCAATATGTACAACTTTTATTTTGATCATATTTTCATTTGACCAAATTTAAACAGTTGAAATTTTTAATTTCAATAATTGGCAACTTCAAACAAGATTTTCAAACCGTAAATGATTTCGAAACCGTAAATGATTTCAACAATAAAATTCGTGAACATAAAAGTTGTTGAACTCATCACTATCTATAACTTTTATTTTGGTCACTTCTTCATGTGACAAAGTATTAGTAAACATTGTTCATAAATTCACATATGACTCAGTTTCCCAAACTATACGAGAAACATGTTGATTTGTGAACAATGTTTAATATCACTTTGTCAGATGAACAAATGATCAAAATAAAAGTTGTAGATCTTGATGAGTTATACAACTTTGGTATTCATCACTTTTTCTGCCGAAATCATTTAATGGTTGAAAATCTCGTTTCGAACTTGTTATTTTTTTAAATTCGAAAATTTAAAGTGCTCAAACTTTGTCAAATAAAAAGAATGACCAAATCAATACACTAACTTGATAGGGCAAGATTTTAGAAAATTTTAGGAAAAAAAATTATCACATTTGGAGTTAGTACGAGGGAGAAAGACTACTTACAAATTTTACCTAGAGACTAAAAAGTAAAAACATAACATTTCATGATGATCAATGATGAACAAGTGTGATTTCTCTTTTTAATCTGTGGCTAGAAATTTATAACTAGTTTTTCTCCCTCATACTAACTCCAAATGTGATGGTTTTTTTTCCTAAAATTTTCTAAAATCGTGCTCTATCATTTTAGTCTAGTCATCTATCTTTGTCACTAATTTTGAATAATTCAAATTTTAAATTTCAGAAAATGATAGCTTCAAACATGATTTTTAAACACTAAATAATTTTAGTTATAAAGGTGATGAATATAAAAGTTGTATAACTCGTCAAGATCTTCTACTTTTATTTTGGTCATTTCTTCATTTAATAAAGTGTTAAGTGATTTCATAAAGTTTTAAGTAGTAATAGAGTGGATGTTCAAATAGAGTCATCTGGATGTTGCAATGGGTAGTCTCACACACATGCATAAATATAGCCTCACACACATACAAAAATATGTAGTCTTACACACGTACATAAATATATAGTCTCACACGCATTCACAAATGAAGTCTTACAAACACACACTTACATAAACACTCCACGTTCAACAACTAGCTAGCCCGCTATAACCACTTTCCCCTTGACACCTTTTCGTTCCCATGGCAATATGTCTTTGGGGAGTTTCTTTTCCACAACACTGATCTTCTTAGGAAAGTCTGTGAATAGCAGCATCTCATCGTAGTTATTGTGAGCTTCAACATCATTCACACCATCAACTTCAATAATGTGCTGTTTCCCGAAGGCAACCACGTGCTTTGTCTTCTTCTTCGAGGGGAGGTTACTTTGTGGGTCAGAAAAATAGAAAACTTGTGCGACACGTGAAGCGAGCACCCAAGGGTCATCTTGGTAGCCTAGATTCTCGAGGTCCAGGACTCTTAATCCGATCTCGTTTAGTTGGTGTTGTTTGATCCAGCGACATCGAAACAGGGCCACCGTTATATCCCTTCCATAGTCAAGTTCCCATATCTCTTCAATGATGCCAAAGTATTAGATCTTTCGCTCCAATCCATCGAGAGCCTCTATTCGAACGCCGCTGTTTTAGTTCACATATTTACTATCCTTTGTGTGGGTATAGTACATATACCCATTGATGTCATAAGCATTCCAAGATATCACTTGTCTCGATGGCCCCTCCACTAACCTACTGATGGTAATAGAGTCTATGGTTTCTTCAGGCGGTATGTTTTGGTCCTTCAACCATGTAGTTAGTCGTTGCTTGTGTTGTTTCATGACCCAATCATCCAAATGACTATTTCTCTCTGCCATAATAATAGTCAAGTGTTCATCAATGTACGGTTGCATCAGTTGTGTACTCTGCAAGACACTGTAATGCGCCCGACTCACCTCTTTGTAATCATGGTCGATGAACACTTTTCTACCACTGGTGCCCTTCCTAGCCAGCCTACCCTTGTAATGAGAATCGGGTTTACCAATCCGTTTCTGTACTTTTAGGTACTCTTGACAGCACTCGACGACTTCTTCAGTATTGTAACCCTCTATCATGGAGCCCTTTGGGTATGCTCGATTATGCACGTATCGACTTAGAACCGACATGAACCGCTCATAGGACCACATTTTATGCAAGTAGCAAGGGCCCAGCGCCTGTATCTGATGAGCCATGTGAATCATGAGATGTGGCATTATATCAAAAAAGCAGGAGGTAAACACACCTCCAGTTGATTTTGTGTCTCCACCACAAATTCATGTAGGTCACTCAGCTCTTGCTTGCCAATCGTCTTCTGTGAGATCTTCAAAAAGAAGTAGCACATGCGGATGCGGGTGATGGCCATTTTCAAGAACTCTAGCTTTATAACCCTGATTGCAATAGGTAGAAACACTATCAACATCACATGGCAATCGTGAGCCTTGGAGTGTGTTATTGACAAGTCCATCGACACTAGCTTCTTGTTCCCCTCCCTAGATCTAGATCCATATGCACATGAAATATCCATAAAACCAACTAATTGTTCACTAAAATCAAGAAACATGGACCAAATAAGGGTATGATCTTGTTCCCCTCCCTAATTTATCCTAGTATATTTAAAACTTGGGTCTAATTTGCTTCATAAGTAGCTCAAGCACTATAGAAGAGAGAGAAAAACAAAACTCTAATTACTCACTAACCAACCATTAAAACTTTAAAAAAAAGTGTGGAATAGCATTTTCTTACCTTCTATAACCTCTTCACCAAAGGATTTGAGACCAAAACCTTCCCCCCTTAGTAGAGCAATTTTTGGGAGGTGCACAAGGCCTCCCCACCTTTCTTTCACGGGTTGGAGTGAGTGACCCGAGAAGCAAGAAGGTGCTGCAGCTGTTTTTTATGTGGGTCATTTGTAGGGGCGGCTGGTGATTAAGCCGCCCCTACAAATCGGAGCTATATATACGGGGACATTTGTAGGGGCAGCTCAATCACCAGCCACCCCTATAAATAGCAACTCCAGGGGTGGGTGGTGATTGAGCCGCCCCTACAAATCAGACCCCATTTATAGGGGCGGCTCGTATCACCAGCTGCCCCTGCTGTTCCATTTGTAGGGGCGGCTGGTGTCTGGGCATCCGAGCACGCCACTGTAGGGGCGGCTCCATCACCAGCCGCCCCTACAAAAAAATTGAACTGTTGCTAAAAATCGTTTTTTACGTGGTGAATGGCCGCAGCTACGTGGTGAATGACCGCAGCTACCCCGTCACCGAAGAGAGCTTGGCCGACAAGCGAGTCAAGGTGAGACTCTGAGGGCCGGCGGAACGTTACCACAGTGATCTCAAAGCACACGATGAGCACCCGGGCACCACAGTTGTTCTCGGCAAGGTCCTTGGCAAGACGGAGCACCATTCCGCCGGCGAAGCAACCTTGGTGGTACATCATCACTCGGTTCACGGAGGGGCATAGACCGAGTAGCTTGGTGAGCTGGTAGTCGGCGCCAGGCATGTCCACGCCGGAGGTGGTGCAGAAGACGAGGTGCGTGATCTGGGAACGTGGCTGGCCCCACTCTTTGAGCGCCTTCTTTGCTGCTGCCGTGCCCAGCTTGGGTATCTCCTCTATCAGGATATCCTGGCGTGCGTCTAGGGATGGTGCCCAATATGAGCTCATGTTGGGGTTCTCCTGTAGGATGCCCTCAGTCAAATGCATGTAACGCTTCCTAATCATCGACTTGTGGCCTGCACCAACACCAACATCCACAATATCTATTTGTTCAGGAATAATTTCACTCGGCAAAGCCCGAAATACACTCGGCAAAGGCTTTACCGAGTGCCGCACTCGGCAAAGGGCACTCGGCAAAGAATTAACCGGCAAAAAAGCCTTTGAGTGCATGTAACGCTTTTTGTCGGGCACTCGGCAAAGCCTTTGCCGCACTCGACAAAGATTTACACTCGGCAAAATGAAAATGCAAAAAAAACCTAAAAATAATAGCAATTTTTTTTTGGGGGAGGCCGCTACCCACCATCAAAGTCGCTGTATTTTTTGCGCAAAATTGGCGGCTAACGCGGCCAGCGGGATTCGAACTCACAACCTCTCCCTCGTGTGTCTGCTGCTCTACCACTGCACTACACCATCACTTTTGTCTAGATTCTGTTATCTATCCTCATATATTATACTAAACCGAGAGTAAATTACTTGTTTGAGGCCCCAAACGAATTCAAATCAAAAAGTGGTCAACTACAAAGTTTTATAACTTTTGGAGATCTACAATTTTCATTTAGGAAGTTTTTCCATCCGAGGTCGTTTGAAAAATTCGAATTTTAAATTTGAGAGATTCAAACGTAGTTTTGCATGATAAGATGATTTCAAATCAAAAAGTTGTCAACTACATAGTTTCATAACTTTTGGAGATCTACAATTTTCATTTAGGAAGTTTTTCCATCCGAGGTCGTTTGAAAAATTCGAATTTTAAAATTTTCAAATTCAAACGTCGTTTTTTGCATGACAAGATGATTTCAAATCAAAATGTCACGAACTACAAAATTTCATAACTTCTCAAGATCTACAAAGTTTATTTTGGTCATTTGTTCATCCGACATAGTGGTAGTAACATTATTCATAAATCTTATATATCTATCTTCTACTTTCATGAAACTAATACGAGAGATATGAGAGAGATGTAGATTTTATGAACAACGTTATTGTCGCTTTGTCAAATGAAGAAATGATCAAAATAAACTTTGTAGATCTTGAGAAGTTATACAACTTTGTAGTTGAAAAGTTTTTCATTTGAATTCATTTAGAGCCTCAAAAATTGCTTTGAAAAAATAATTTACCGAGGGCCAAAAATAATGCACACGGCAAAATGCCTCTTTGCCGAGTGCCAAAAAAGGCACTCGGCAAAGACGCATTTTGCCGAGTGCCAAAAAATGGCACTCGGCAAAATACATCTTTGCCGAGTGCCAAAAAAAAGGCACTCGGCAAAGACGCATTTTGCCGAGTGCCGAAAAATGGCACTCGGCAAAATACATCTTTGCCGAGTGCCAAAAAAGGCACTCGGCAAAGACGCATTTTGCCGACTTTGCCGAGTGCCGAAAAAACACTCGGCAAACCCGTCTTTGCCAAGTGCCCGATAAAATACACTCGGCAAAGCTTCCGGCACTCGGCAAAGTGCCGGTTTCCGGTAGTGTATGGTTTGAATTTATTTACATTTCATGCATGTGTCAAAAAAATAATCAAGTGTTTGATAACACATTTATTTGGAGTTATTATATATGAAAACTAGGTCAATTTTAGAAAAAAACTACTTATTAAAGTTAAAACAACCAGGATTTGGAATAGAGTACGTAGCTAATTACACAGAAGTTAATTATGTTGTTTTTTCTTGTTTACCAATTAACACAAGATACATGGTTCGGCTGTTTCTGTCCTACCACTTAACCAAACACACACAAACTGTTTGCACTTTATATCCACAGAGTAATAAAACTGAACCAACCTTGTGACCTCCATTTTTACCAAGATTCGTTCAACACATCAAAATTACCAAGATAGGACTTGAGCCATGCATCCATTCTAGCTAGGATCGCCCACATGGGTTGGAATAACATTTTTGCACGGCGCAAAATGATAAAACTGGGACATGACTAGCTTAGGATCTCGGCGTGATGGCTTGCACACCATGACAAGCATCTGACACGGTATTTCACTACTACAGAATGGACTTGTTGTCCTGGACGGTAACGGCCTTTAGTACCGGTTACCGCGCTGGGACAACGATCCCGGGACTAAAGGTGGAACCTTCAGTCCCGGGTCATCGAGCCGGGACTAAAGAGGGACCTTTAGTCCCAGTTGGTATTACCAACCGCGACTAAAGGCCCTCCAGCCGAGCAAACCTGGCCGCACCCTTTAGTCCCGGTTGGTAACCCCAACCGGGACTAAAGGTTCCTTTTCTTTTTCTTTTTTTTGTTTAATTTGTTTTCAGTTCAGTTACACATATTTGTTTAATATATAATATGTTTTTATGTACATATTCTACGCTGCTAATATAAATACACGCACGCATATAATTACATCTAATTCTCATCTCGAGCATTATTATATTCGAATAAAGTATGAAACTATATATATTATAGATATATATATGTATATATACAACACTTTCATAATCTTGTTCTCGAAAATAATGATATCAATAAACATTTAATTTACATCATTAGTTCCTTAGATCAAAGTAGAACTCGCCGTTGGGATTTAGCACTTTTTCTAGAAGATATCTTGCTATTGACTCTTGAACTGCTTTCAGATGGTCTTTTTGCATGACCCATCGTTTCAACCATTCAGTCTTGCATTTGAAATAAAAGGAAAAGTATTAATACATATATATATATTCATTTAAAAATAAATAAAAAATTGATATATACGTACTCTGATGACATCTTCAGGAGTTCTTCTTATGTATGCAGTGATAAATTCACAAATATAGTATCCACACAAGTTATTACCTGGTTCCTGCCGTAAACACCACTGTACGAGAAGAAGATTATTCTCATCATCTCACACGTAAATTGAAGTACGATATAATAATTAAACACGTAGGGAAGTATATATAGTACAACTTACTGGTATTTCAACAACATTAAGTGGTGCCTTGCAATCCTTGCGGTGTTGCCGAATAAACTCTTTCCAAATCCTGTGCGACCAATAATGTACGATCGTTAATAAATTATGGCAAAGTCTATTCAATAATAGTTGTGCACGAGAGATCGAAATTACCCCTGGATAATGTCTATCATATTTTGGTATAGTGCTCGCTCTTTTCTCAATGAATCCAAGATTACTAACTAATTTGAGTTTAACTCAATGACAATGAGTATCCAGTGAAACCTGCATTGGTTTATACACACACGTACATGCATATAAGTTGTATTGATATTACATAAAATGTGTAGACTACATTATTATTAACACTTACTCAAAGTTGTACGGGAAAAGTATTGTTGTCTTGTCGTCCTGCTTCACGAAGAATTTCATGATATTCGTCTATGTACTTCAGATACCCAGTGGTCCTTGACAATAATATCGGTTTTGAATACGATATAAGGATCAATGAAGCCAACACTAGTGTCTTGTATTCTTTGGAGCTCTGACATCTGGAATCTATATATAAATATAAGTTACATGTGAGGATAATTATATACACGTACAGCATGGAAGTGAGTTTATTAAATAAAAGTAAGAATCACTTACAAACAAAAGGAGCTAATGATTGATTTGTCCAGAGCGTCCAAGTGGAATAGTTGATGCAATTCTTCCAAACTAATATGTAAGATGTCATCTCCACGGAAGTAATGATGGTCTCTAAATCTGACAAAGATCCACTGCTCACCCCTGCCACACGCCTGCATGTACCACTTGTTGAGCAAGTACATTTCCGTACCCAATGCATTCAGAGCCACAGGGTTGTACAGACTTTTGCTAAATTTATAAGTCTTTCAGGTATCAACTTCCAGGTTCTGGATTGGAGCTTTGCCCGTCACTTGATCCAAGGTTAAACCAGTTTGTTCAAAAAAATCATTAAGGTCTTGAACCGACACTTCTCCAGAGTTGTCTGGTCGATAGACTTCTATGTTGGAACCATATTGATTAGCAACAACAAGATTTTGCATTGGTTGCTTCTATTGTCCGAGCTGTGGGACATCCTTCCCTGATGCTCTTTTCCTTTTCTTATGTGCATCATGTGACTTCACGAGGGAGCGGTCATAGTCTGATAGTGGCGGTGGCTTACGAACTTCAAGCATCTTTTTCTTGTGAGCTTCGACCTTCTGCCTCAGCTGATCTCGTGGTATGTAAAAGTACGACTTCTCCTTAAGCTTCGCTTGTCTCTGCTTTTGGATATCTATAAAAAAATCTTTCACTTTTTTGCCTTCTTCAGCTGCTATTTGCTCATCAGTCTTTTCAGGAAGTATTTCTTGAGAAATAACTCTTTTTTTTGGGTCTTCTTTGCCGCCAGGACCTTAGACGTCTATGTAGTGCGTCGCTGTGGAGGTGGTGGGGGCGATGTTGGAGACCGGCGTGGAGGTGATGAGGCCGGTGTTGGAGTCTAGGCGTGGAGGCATTGGAGATTGTTGTGGAGGCGGTGGGGCCGGTGTAGGAGTTGGAGATCGTTGTGGAGGCGATGGGGCCGGTGTAGGAGTTGGAGATTGCCGTGGGGATGAAGTCGTCTCGCCCCCCGCGATGCTGTGATGAGATGGGGAATGAATGATTGGGCTAGGCTAGGGGGAGACCCTGCTACAAAAACAAGTTGTGGGTCAATTATTTTTGAAGCCAATATAAAATTATTGGAAAAAATAATATTTCATTCACTATCATTCATACCTAGGGTGAGGTAGGGGAAGCGGTGGCGCCCTAGGAATGATGATGAAGCGTTTGCGCCATTGAATAAATGTCTTCTCTGCTTCTCCTAGTGTCTTCTCCCCATCACCGCCTTCAATGTCAAGAGGAATATTGCTGTAACCTTTGAGCACTCTATCGACCGAGATGCTAGCATATCCAGGTTGAATAACTGACCCATGGATTCTTGGTGTCTTCGTTCGGTCTATTGGAGATACAACCCCGATAGCCACCATGATTGATGCATTATTACCATCTGGAATGTGCAGCTCACATGTTGTTAGAGGCTCGATAATGTCATCAACAGAGAAGCGCAACCCAGCATCACCTTGAATAACTGGCAGCTCCATGGAAGCACAACTGCTTTTCATCTGACCAACGGGGCTAATGGTGACTCCCGACGTCGATTGCATTTGACTCATTGCTAGCTGCACTTGCCTCTTGATCTTCTCCTGCTTTCTTGCCTCAAGAGATTTTTCTCGTTCACGTGATTCAAGCAATGCTTGTCGTGACTCATTAACAAATTGCTCTAATACACGGATTCGGTCTACCTCCTCATCCTTCTTTCTCTGGCGGCTTCTGTAGGTATCCCTGTCTACTAGGAATGCTTGTAGCCATAGAACCGCCCCATAGCCTCTTGTTCGACCATCGTGTTCGGGATTCTCTAGGGCATATGTCAATTCATCATTTTCTCTATTGGGCTTGAAAACACCACTATCAGTTTCTTCCCTAGCACGAGCTAGTCTCTGTGTTGCTCTCTCAAATTTTTGGCCGAAAATTAGCTTGCCAGTGTCTGGGTCTAGGCTTCCCCCATGAGTGTAGAACCAATTCTTCGCGTGTTGAGGCTAGTTCTTCTCTATTGTTTCAGGTATGATTCCCTTGGCAGTAATCTCTGCTTCTAGGTTCTGCCACTTGGGAATAGCACTCCTATAACCACCTGATCCCATGCGATGATGGTATTGCTTTTGTCGGGCATTCTGCTGATTCCTCATCACACGTTCCTCACTCTCTTGAGATGTCTTGTATTATACGAAGTCATCCCAATGGGACTCCAACTTGACAAACGCCTTAGCATTGAAATTCGGCGTTTCATTCTTCAAGATAAACTTTTTATACAATGTCTTCTTCTAACTCTAGAACAATGTTGCCATCTTCTTCATTGTCCAATCTCTCACTAGCTCCTTCAAAGCATCATTTGCTTGTAATGTGAAATGCTGAGTGATATCTCTCCAAGCTAGGTTCTTGTCACGATCAGATACAAAACTAACATTAGGAGCGGATATCTTCTGCTTCCATTCACGAGCACTAACTAGGGATCCTATCCCTTACAATGAACCCACATTGATTGACATATGTCTGAGCATGTGGTCCCAATGGTTTGCCGGTGTCAGGTGTCGAATTCTGATATTATGAAATGGCCCTCTAATGGCTTTTTTGGCCCTCGGACTTTCCTACTCTTGTCGGTGGTTGATGTAGATCCAGAGACCAGCTACATGAGTAGAAACACAACGATTAACAACAAATATACGTACGCATGCATCTATAAGAGATGATAGATAATCGAATATACCTCGCCAGTATTTTCTTAGCGTGACAATTTGTTGAATCTTCAACCACCGGCATATTCAGGATATCCTCATAATCAGCAAAGTACTGACTCGTGTCATCTACATCCACATTGGTGCCGGCGTTGATAATATTCGCCATTATGTCATCATTCAAGTTATCATCTGGAGCAGCTATTTGTATCTTCAAGATAACACATAGATAGAATTACTATGGCACATAACATAAGTATAATTTTCTCTCTCTCTCTCAACACATAGAATAAGTGCATATGTATATATCTCTAGATATACATGTGATAACACATAGAATGTCTCTCTAGATACAATTTTCTCTCTCTCTCAACACATGGAAATAATTAAGTACATGTATATATACACATAGAAATAATTAAGTACATATATATGTATACATATAGAATCTCTAGATAGAATTAATTACTAAATCTAATTAAACCTAACATATATACATAGATAGAATTACTAAATCAAAATTAAATCTAACACATATAGAGAGAGAGATAGAATAATAATTACTAAATATATCAAAAACTATAATAAAAACTATCTAAAAAACTATCTAAATAAAGTACTAATTAAATTTTAATACATTTAAATCTAATTAACATATATCAACAACTATCTAAAAACTGAGAATAAACTACTAATTAAATTTTAATACATTTTAATCTAACATATATATCAAACACTACCTAAAAAAACTATCTAAAAAACTATCTAAAAAGTATCTAAAAAACTATCTAAAACAGGCTATGGATGGCATGCATGGCGGCTGGGCGTGCTGGCCGGCCACGGGGCCAAGCAGAGCCGTGCGAGGATGACATACGGTGGAGACTCGACGGCCGCCGGGCGGGGCTCGACGACAACGGCGGAGCGAGCGCGGTAGAGACGACGAGATCGAGGCCGGGCGGGGGTAGACGATCGACGACGGCGGCGCGGGCGCGACAGAGACGACGAGGACGTTGTAGATCGAAAAGTAGAAGATGAACCGGTCGATATATATAGGCCGGGACCCTTTAGTCCTGGCTTATAACACCAACCAGGACTAAAGATCCTTTAGTCCCGGCTGGTAAGCCAAACCGGGACTAAAGGTCCAACCCTTTAGTCCCGGCTCGGCTTACTAGTCAGGACTAAAGGATCTTTAGTCCTAGTTGGTGTTACCAGCCGGGACTAAAGGTATTTTTGGGTAGGTAATTCCTCCCACCCTTTAGTCCCGGTTCCTAGCCTGGGCCAGGACTGAAGGCCTGAAATTTTTGCAGCCCACCAAAGTGTTGTTTTTTCATTAAGGATTGTAGATCTTGATGAGCTGCTCAAATGACCTCAGCAAGATCTACAATTGTTACATAGCTCATTTTCCCATTTGAGAAAGTTTTATCAAACACTAGTCACAAATTCTTGATTCTCATATAGACTTTCTAAAACTATGTCACACACTTGTGAAATTTGAACTACATTTTATTCAAACTTTCTCAAATGAAAAAATGGCCTATATAAGGATTGTATATCTTGATGAGCTGAACAAACTTGGTATTCAAAACTTTTCAATTGGAGACAATCTAGGGTTCTGAAAACTAGTTTGTAGGCGTCGAAATTTAAAAATCACAAATTTGAACCGTTCAAACTATCTCAAATGGAAAGTTGACCAAAACAACAATTGTAGATCTTGATGATTTTAACAAACTTGGTACTCAAAACTTTTCAATTTTAAGTCATTTAGAGTTCAGAATACTAGAGTCAAAGTGTTGTTTTTTCATTTGACCAATTTGACTTGGTCAAACTTGCTCAAATGAGACACTAAATGTCCTCAGATGAAAAATCTCTGAATACCAAGTTTGATCATCTCAGCAAGATATACAATTGTTACATAGCTCATTTTCCCATTTGAGAAAGTTTTATCAAACACTAGTCACAAATTCTTGATTCTCATATAGACTTTCTAAAACTATATCACACACTTGTGAAATTTGAACTACATTTTGTTCAAACTTTCTCAAATGAAAAAATAGCCTATATAAGGATTGTATATCTTGATGAGCTGAACAAACTTGGTATTCAAAACTTTTCAATTGGAGACAATCTAGGATTTGCATCGTTGTATCATGCGGGCACAACAGTGAATTTTTTCTTGACGTATGACCCTTGGTTATGATCTTGTCGTAACCATGGAGTGTCTTCATCATTTAACATGATGCTTGGATCTTTCTTCACTATGAAGGGTGGAATTCGGACATTTCTTTCATAATCTTCTGAGATGTCTGACTTGTCTTCAATTCCCACTATATTTATTTTCTCAGAAAGAACTATGTGGCGCTTTGGCTCATTGATCATTGAGTTGATGTCTTCGTTTTTTCCTCTCTTTGATTTTGTAGACATGTCTTTCACATAGAACATCTGACTCACATCGGCAGCAAGGACGAATGGTTCGTCTTTGTACCCAATATTGTTGAGGTCCACTGTTGTCATTCCATACTCTTTGTCGACTGTTACCCCTCCTCCAGTCAGCTTCAGCCATTGGCACCAGAACAAAGGGACTTTAAAATTTGGTGCATAGTCTAGTTCCCATATATCTTCTACGCGGCCATAATATGTTTGTATATTCCCATTTGGATCTGTGCCATCTATGCGAACACCACTATTTTGATTGGTGCTCCTTTTATCTTGGGCAACTATGTAAAATGTATTCCCATTTATCTCATACCCTTGGTACTGTGAGGATATGCCATGATGGTTGCCTAGCCAACAAATATAGTTGCTCATCAATATTGTCATCGCCTTGACATTCTTTTCACAACCAACCACTGAAACTTTCCATGTGCTGACGCCTAATCCAAGCTTCAGTCTTCCCTGGAAACTTGGATCATAAGAACTCCTTATGTATCTCGATGTACGGATGCACCAATGACAAGTTCTAAAGAACTGTGTAGTGTGCTTTATTGAAACAATCGTCTTCCATGTCAATATATGTTTTCTTCCCTAAAATTCCTTTACCACTGAGTCTCCCCTCGTGTCGCTATTCAGGAACGCCAATCGGGGCAAGGTCAGGAATAAAGTCAACACAGAACTCAATGACCTCCTCTGTTCCATAGCTCTGGGCGATGCTTCCTTTAGGCTTAGAACGGACTTTCACATATTTCTTCAAGACTCCCATAAACCTCTCAAGGAACATGTTATGTAAGAACACAGGTCCATGAATACTAATCTCCTTCACCAAACGAACTAGGAGGTGTGTCATGATATTAAAGAAGGATGGAGGGAACACCAACTCAAAGCTGACAAGACATTGAACCACATCATTCTGTAGAGTAGCTAGTTCCACTAGATTGATTAGCTTCTGAGAAATTGCATTGAGGAATGCACATAGCTTACACGGTGGCTAGACGTACATGTGGAGGTAGAATTCCTCTTAAAGCAACTGGAAGCAATTGCGTCATAAGCACGTGGTAGTCGTGGGACTTTAAGTTTAGGAATTTCTTCTTTGGCACATTTATTATACCCTTTATATTGGAGGAGAATCCCGATGGGACCTTGATGCTGCTTAGACATTCGAACATGCTGTCCCTCTCTTCTTTGCTAAGCATGTAGCTAGCAGGACTTAAGTAATGACGTCCATCATCTGTCTTCTCTGGATGAAGGTTGTCCCGTTCTTTCATGCCCTGCAAGTCTGGGCGTGCTTCAAGTGAATCCTTTGGCTTCCCGTACACACCCATGAATCCTAACAGGTTCATACAAAGATTCTTTGTCAGGTGCATCACGTCGATTGCGTTGCGGACCTCTAGGACTTGCCAATAGGGTTGCTCCCAAAAGATGGACTTCTTCTTCCACATGGGTGCGTGTCCCTTAGCATCTTTGGGAACAGATTCGCTGCCTTGTCCCTTTCCAAATACTACTTTCACATCCTTGACCATTGCGAGTACATCTTCTCCGGTTCGGTTATGAGGCTTCTTCCGGTGGTCTGGCTTACCTTTAAAATGCTTACCTTTCTTTCTTACTTGGTGATTCAAAGGAAGGAATCGACGATGGCCAAGGTACACGACCTTTCGACATCTTTTCAAATATATACTGTCAAAGTCATCAAAACAATGTGTGCATGCATTATATCCTTTGTTTGTCTGACCTGAAAGATTACTTAAAGCAGGCCAATCATTGATTGTTATGAACAACATTGCTTGTAGGTCAAAGTGTTCTTGTTTGTACTCATTCCAAACACGTACACCTGGTTTGTTCCATAAAACTAGAAGTTCTTCAACTAATGGCTTCAGATAGACATCAATGTCGTTGCCAGGCTGCCTCGGACCTTGGATGAGGATCGGCATCATAATGAACTTCCGCTTCATGCATAACCATGGAGGAAGATTGTAGATACATAGAGTAACTGGCCAAGTGCTATGACTAGTGCTCTGCTCCCCAAAAGGATTCATACCATCTGTACTTAAGGCAAACCTTAAGTTTCTAGCCTCATTTGCAAACTCTGGAAATTCCCTGTCTATCGCTCTCCACTAAGACCCATCAGCTGGGTGTCTCAGCATATTGTCTACCTTACGGTCTTCTTTATGCCACTGCAACAACTTTGCATGGTCTTTATTTTTGAACAAACGTTTTAAGCGTGGTATTATAGGAGCATACCACATAACCTTGGCAGAGATTTTCTTTCTAGGACATTGTTCACCCTCGACGTCACTAGGATCATCGCGCCTGATCTTATACCGCTGCTTTACATACCGGGCATTCATCCAAATTCTCGTATTCATTGCCATGGTAGAGGATGCAGTCATTAGGACATGCATGTATCTTCTGGATTTTTAATCCCAAAGGGTAGACAACCTTTTTTGCTTCGTACATAGTGGTGGGTAATTCATTTGGCTTCGGAAGCATCTTCTTTATGAGGTTCAATAAATTCCTAAATGCCTTGTCGGATATACCATTCTTTGCCTTCCACTGTAGCAATTTCAGTGTTGTACCCAGCTTTTTTTGCCCCTCTTTGGCCGTCGGGTATAGCAACTTCCTATGATCCTCAAGCATGCGCTCGAACTTAACTTTCTCTTTTTCACTTTCGCATTCTTGTTGTGCATCACGAATGGCATCGCCAAGAGCATCACCGAGATCATCTTCTGCCGCTACCTCTTCTTCATCTCTCTCCATTGTAGTATCATCAAAGGCACCATACTGAGCAATAGTGTCATCAATGTCTAAATCTTCTCCTTGACCTTCTTCCATCATAACCCCGCTTTCTCCATGCTTAGTCCAACATATATAGTTTGACATGAAATCTGACTTAAGCAAATGTGAATGAAGACTCATTAAGCTTGAATATTCCTTTAAATTCTTACATATGGCACATGGACAGCACATGAAACCATCCCGCTTATTTGCCTCGGCCACACCTAAGAAATAGTGCATGCCCTCAATAAAGTCTTGGGAGCGGCGATCGGCATTGTACATCCAATGGCGTGACATAATCTGCATTACACGACAAATTATGAAAACCTTGAACATAATTAAGTATTTTATTATACAACATAGATGACACACACGGTTGATTAATTAACTAAGCCTGGCTACAACATAAGCAATCCCAACTATCACTAAACAAACTAAAACTACAATGCACTTCAGTAACATAATTATTTCGTGATCATACGTAACTAAAACAGATAAATTATTCTTCTGTTGAATATCAATAAGCTTCTCCTGCTGGCTCACTGCCTCATCATCAGCAGCCGCTACCTCAAGCGCACCCAAATTATGCACGTATGTAGCATAATCTTCCTCCCAGTACCAACCATCGTATCCATTGCTCTCCCATTGAAATTAAAGCCAAAAAATATTTAGTCAAAAATATTCAAGAAAAGCAGGTCAATTAGCCATAATAATAAAATGCGTAAGAAACTCACATTGCGATCCGGGCACTTGTAGAAAACACGACCCTTGTTGGGTTTCTGTCTCTTGACTCGGTACTCCATCACAATCTTCTGCTTACACTTGCCGCAAATAATGAGAGGGAGTTCTGGCCTCAGTCGTTTCGCAACCGAACGAGAGGCTGAGGATCTGGTACCAGTTGTCATCTACTTTCTATACTTATTTTTGCAAACTAGTGTAAATTTATATTTTCTAAAATGATATATTTAAACAAAACTAGTACGAATTTCACATGTTTCAATAAATAACCATCCGTACTAGTTGACCTTGCTTACGTGATCATCTCGGTGAGCATTTCTCCACTGGACGGCACCGTACTTGGCCAAGGAAGAGCTCCGATTCTACGAGGAAGGCAACACGGTCTTCCACGACCGTTGCCGCTCTCCCTCGTAGAATCAAAGCTCCTCCTTGACGTCCGTTACCGCTCGGCAGAGAACATGCTCGTCAAGCTGAACACGGTCCGCAAGTTCAACTAGTACGGATTTTCTACAATTTTCTAACTATTTTCTAAGTTTTTCATTTCATAGAAAAATTAATTCTAAAAAATAAAAGGCATGATTTCTAAGTATTTCATTTCATGGAAAAAATAATTCTAAGTGACCTGCTCGATATCGGCGAGCTCGCGGGCGTTTAGGTTGCCGAGGATAGTAACATTTGTAGATGACATTTGTAGGTCTGAAGTTATCAAATATCCATCAAATTATAGCTCAAAAATATGTTTCAATAAATAACCATCCGTACTAGTTGACCTTGCTTATGTGATCATCTCGGCCAGCATTTCTCCACCGGACGGCACCGTACTTGGCCAAGGAAGAGCTCCGATTCTACGAGAAAGGGAACACGGTCTTCCACGACCATTGCCGCTCTCCCTCGTAGAATCAAAGCTCTTCCTTGACGTCCGTTACCGCTCGGCAGAGAACATTTTGGCCGAGCTGAACACGGTCCGCAAGTTCAACTAGTACGGATTTTCTACAATTTTCTAACTATTTTCTAAGTTTTTCATTTCATGGAAAAATTAATTCTAAGATCACGTAAGCCGCCGGGGACGAGGATAGCGCGTGCTCCAGCGAGGACGAGCGAGGCGTGATTTTGATGAACTAATTTAACTTTTGTTTATCCAAACATATATGCAAATCATCATTTGATTTTGAGCTAAAAATGACATATAAAATCATAATAAAGTCCAACATATAAAGTTACACATGCATCTACATCGCAAAATGAGACAAGCTACTGATAAAACATAAGAGGATTAAGTTTGTTACCTCCAAAATCGAAGAGCAACACCAATGAAGGGGGAAAGAGCAAGAACAACAGCAAGCTGAAGAATAGAGGCAGTGAGTTTGAATGTAATGGCTCGGGCTCGGGGAGGAAGAAATGAGCTGGATTATAGGCCGGGATAATTAGTCCCGGTTAGGGGGCCAAACCGGGACTAAAGATTAATCTTTATTCCCGGGGCATCATCCAAACCGGGACTAAAAGATTTAGTCCCGGCTGGTATTACCAACCGGGACTAAAGGTAAACCTTTAGTCCCGGTTGGTAATACCAGCCGGGACTAAAGATCCCTGCCTCGTGGATGACCGTTGGGCAGGGACCTTTAGTCTCGGTTGGTATTACCAACCAGGATTAAAGGGTCATTTAGTCTCAGGGGCAAAAAAAATGCCGAGGCTAATGCGAAATTGGGACATCGTTCTAAAGTCTATTCTCTAGTAGTGTTTGGACCAGCTTGGCACAAAAATGGTCTATCTCACTACTAAAAAAAAATGATTTTGGGAGACACGCACTCATTTTATTTATAAAGGTAGGCACATTGTTATACCTCTCCCGCCTTTGTAAATGGTCTAAGGGTCAAATTAAAGGGCTTTGTCCGTCTTTAGAATTAAAATTTTCAGAGGCAAGCCTCCTAATAGGTACGTCTATATATAGAAACTCCAAGCCCAATGCCAATAAACTGGCCGTGCCCCACACTCAACACTAACACCCTCAGACCCCCCAACCTCAGCCACCACACTCTCCCTACCCATTTGTGCTCATTACTAATAATGCTTGCCTTGTATACGCCATAGTGTAACACATTAAAGAATATAATATTAATTAGAGAAAACATGAAATATATTTTCTATTGATGTAATATGACTATATGAGCCCTTTGGCTTTTTTTTTTCTTTTCTGAGATGCCCTTTGGCTTGTGCTGAAAAAACAGATGCTACTGAACTAGACATTCTCGTCCATAGCACCCTCTACATTGGTGCAGAGCCTACGATCAGATCTTAGTACAATTACAGTTACAAGTTCATGCTTGGCTAAAGAATATAGATGAGGAATGTGTTTGAGCTAGAACAGAACATAAAAAAAGGCAACATGACATTGGTCATGCTCGAGCCAAATAAAGGACTTGCCAGCCTCACAAAGTCACAGTCACTATCTAAGCTGGCATTTTTTGAATGTCAACACCTAGGAAGTAGCAACACAGAAAGGATGAATGTGTAGTATACGTACATATCCTCTTGAATTTTTCCTTGAGGTCGGTAAGGTGTTCGCTCTCGGTGACCCGGAAGTAGTAGTCCGGGTAGTCAGCTTGATACACGCAGTTTGCGGGTGTCGCCGTCCCAATGGCCAACACCATAGCAGGTCCCTCGGCGCGCTGCGCCTTTCTCACCGCCTCCGATGTTACTTTCCCAGTCATCATTTCATACAGAATGCTACTGACACTACTGGATTCAGGTTCTTTGCCGAGTGCCTGAGGCACTCGGCAAAGGTCAAATTACACTCGGCAAATCCTTTGCCGAGTACGGCACTCGGCAAAGAATACACGGTAAAAAATTGATCGGCAAAACCCTCTTTGTCGAATGTTTTTTATCGGACACTCGGCAAAAGCTTTGCCGGGAGCCCCAGGGGCACTTGGCAAAGAAAAGCGACCGTCACGGCGTCGGCCCCATTGACGGTCGTTTTGCCGAGTGCCAACCCTGCAGGCACTCGGCAAAGATTTTTTATTTTTTTTAAAAAAAATTCTTTGCCGAGTGCCCTCTATCCGGCCCTTGGCAAAGATGTTTTATTTTTTTTCTAAAAATTATTTGCCGAGTGCCCCCTGGCCGGCGCTCCGCAAAGTTTGAATTTTTTTTTAAAAAAAATTCTTTGCCGAGTGCCCTCTGGCCGGCACTCAGCAAAGTTTGAATTTTTTTTTTAAAAAAATCTTTGTCGAGTACCATGGTCATGTCACTCGGCAAAGCTGGAAAAATAGTTTTTCGAGCGCCCATTTTTTCAGTTTTGCCGAGTGCTGTGACCATGGCACTCGGCAACGGGGTCCTTTACCGAGTGCAACACTCGGCAAAGCTGGAAAAATGGGCGCTCGGCTGTTATAGATGCATGGCTGGGATGTAGTGTTGTACTATTGTGGCCCAATCAAGTAGGAAAACTTTAATCTTTCTGTTAGCAGTAGGTTGAATTAATAGCATTCAGCAAGATGGACCATCAATACATACATTCTGGAATAATACAACAACAATGGCTCAATGAAGAGCTAAATAACATGTACAGGCTTATATTTAGGGGAGCAAGTATGGTTATCACCATGTTTCCAGTTTGGAAAGATTGCCAACTTCTGGGGGTATTAAACCATTCAAGTTGTTTTACTTAAATCCCTACAAAATGAAATAGGAGGCGACTTACAATCATATTGAAATTCCTATTCTCACAAGAGAATGCATAGAACCATATTGACAATCAAGGGTAAGCGGAAAAAACAGGGTTATAATAAGAGCTTAAAAATGGTAGCCTTAGGTCCAAAACAAGTGTTATAATTGAAAGTGCATTTGATCAGCAAATACTTGTCAGTTTGGTTGTCCGAGGCAACACTTTCCACGAAATAGCCCTACTCATTGCTTCTCAGTAGAATGGCAGTGGTGTTATACTGTTCGAGAATCTATGGTACAATTCGTAGGAGCAAAGTATGTTGCTCCAATAGAGCTAAAATGACAACTACAATAGGATAGGAGGGAGTCATGGTAGACAAGCTTTCTGTCATGTATACTAACAGTTTGGTAGGATGAGATCAGATAGTTTTTCAATTAGATGCTATGTATTACATGGATATCTGAGATACCAAAATACTAAAAAGTACCAAAGCTAACAATGACCATAGGTACATTCATGTCTGGTATATTCCTCTGGGCAGTAGAACACTGGATGTTAGCACAAGTCCATATTTTCATGAAAATCTTAGTTATAGGCCTACTCTTTTTAAGTAAACTCGGATATATTCTTAAGTAGTTTGTCGTGGTGCAATTTCAAGCTGCAGAGAGAGTAGTCATTACTTCAAGAAACCATTTTAATCTAACATCAAGCTCCCTAAAGCATTTGCAATTGTACAGCATGAACCATCGATTCAAAAACTCACAGAGAGACGAGCTCCGTCAAATTGAAGAGAGCCAGCGGGATTCGGCACATAGGCATCAGCATCAAATGGGAGAAAGAGTGAAGACGACACACAGGCCCGTGATTCGGCACCGGCTGATGGCGGGGCAATTGCAGTCGATAGACGCGTTTATTTCGAACGACCCGGACCAGACGCGCTTCATGCACGGGTCCTCCGCCGCCACCTCCCCCTCCAGTCGCCACTGCCGGAACACAGCGTGCAGGGCATCCGCTGCAGGAACGCGAGATCCACGAGTTACTAGCTGCCAACTTTCTCGTCGCCATTACACAACCTCAGACACCACAGAAGGAGCGAGAAATCGATACCGTCGGAGGGATAGGTGGGCCGGAAGGGCTGTTGGCCCTGCGCCGCGTCCAGGGTGAGGAGTGCGAGGACGAGGAGAAAACCGGCGACGAGAGTGGAGGCGGAACGAGCCATGGGGGCGGCGTGGGGCGTGGCGGCCGCAGGCGGGAGTTGACTTGTGTGCGCAGGAGGAGGCTCCTAGCGGCGGCACTGGCGCGGGCGCGGGCGCGGGCAGCGACGGCGGCGCTGGCATGGTCAGCTGCCTGCGTGTGTGTGTGCGTGTGCGCGCGGTCGCCGTGCAGTTATATAGTATAGCAGCTTTGCCGAGTGTCCTAGATCTGACACTCGACAAAGTAGTGTTTGCCGAGTGTTCTAGATCTGACACTCGGCAAATTATTTATTTTTTATTTTTTGCCGAGTGTCCTAAATCTGACACTCGGCAAAGGTTTTTTATTTTTTTCTTCTGCTTCTTTTCTAGAAAAAATTTTTTATTTCTTTACCGAGTGTTTTTTTTACACTCGGCAAAGAGGCTCTTTTATCGAGTGTCATTTTTTGACACTCGGCAAACCATATTTTTTTTCACTTTTGACCTTCAAACATTTTCTGCAGTCCTTATACAATACCTGGTACTCCATGTTTCAGTGTGACATATTTCTCAGACTTTTTCTATATTTCTTTAATTTATTTCATTTAATTGAATTTTTTTGGATAATTCAAATTATAACTGCTAGTCATTCGAATAATAAAAAAAAATGAATGGGAAAATGATATTCATGTTATTTAGTATAATGTGAGGACGTACCCAGGAACAGACCACCAATTTCGAACATCTTCTTCACGAAACATGACCACGAACTTGTGGTCAGAGTTGTTTTTTAAATTCTATAAAAAGCAAACGAAGTCCGAAAATCATGAAACTTGTCGAGATGTCATGATATCAAATGTGGAGGCTGTGATAAAAAAATTGAGGAGGTTTCACGCAAGTTTGTCATGTACGATGCTTACCACCTTGTCGGCCTCTTCATGAAATCATGAAACTTCTTCGGAGATTCTTTGGTTTGCAAGCATCGTACGTGATAACTTGTGCGAAACCTTCTCAAATTTTTGTCACAGCCTCCACATATGATATCATGACATCTTGACAAGTTTCATAATTTTCGGACTTCGTTTGCTTTTTATAGAAATTTAAAACAACTCGACCGCAAGTTCGTGGTCATGTTTCGTGAACAAGATGTTCGAAATTGGTGGTCTGTTCCTGGGTACGGCCTCACATTATACTAAATAACATGAATATTATTTTTCCATTCATTTTTTTCATTATTCGAATGACTAGCAGTTAAATTATCCAATAAAATTCAATTAAATGAAATAAATTAAAGAAATATAGAAAAAGTCTGAGAAATGTGCCACATTGGAACATGGAGTATCAGGTATTGTATGAGGACTGCAGAAAAAGTTTATAGGTCAAAAGTGAAAAAAAATGGTTTGCCGAGTGTTAAAAAATGACACTCGACAAAGGAGCCTCTTTGCCAGTGTCAGGAGAAGACACTCGGCAAAAGAGCCTTTTTGCCGAGTGTCAGGATAAGACACTCGGCAAAGGATTACTGATGGCTGCCAGCCGTTAACGGCGGCGGCCCTTTGCCGAGTGTTATTGTTTGACACTCGGGTCTTTGCCGAGTGTTATTCTTTGCCGAGTGCTCGGCACTTGGTAAACCACCTCTTTGTCGAGTGCCAGTTGTTTGCCGAGTGCTTTCTCTCTGACACTCGGCAAACCACCTTTTTGCCGAGTATACGATAAAAAGCACTCAGCAAAGTCTGAAACACTCGGCAAAGAAGCCGTCTCCGGTAGTGCGGCACAGAGAACGACTAACAGCAACAAGCTAACTAGTAGTGGCCAAGCTTATCGTAGTATCAACTCGTGTGCTTTCCCGGGAGGCTGTGGTCGACATATATATAGGCAAGGGCTGCTAGCAACAAGTTGGCTTGATGAGGTCACGTCTCTCCTACACGAGAATGATGTGGGCAGTGTCCAAGTCCGTGTAAAATGCTTGGACTATTAATCAATTGCTCTACTTTGAATATGGTTACAAGACAAGATAGGCTGGTCTCGAGAAAAAACCTGCCTCTAAAAATAGCTATTAACAGAGGCATTGTAAGGGTCCACCTCTAAAGATCGATTAATAGAGGCGGCACTCTTTTGAGAGGTGGCCTCTAGAAATAGTTGCATAAAAAACAATTCATATTTCTTTCATATAAAGTCAAAGGTATGAACTTTGTAGCAAACTTTTAGAGCTCTACATGACTTACAACTTTGTAGTTGATAAATTTTTGGTTTGAAACTGTTTACAGTCATAAAAGTTTGTTATAACTTTTCATAATTTGAAATTTCGATTTTTTAAACAATGTCAAATGTGCACATGGTCTATACCAATATTGTAGTTCTCAATATAATTTACAACTTTGTAGTTGACATGTTTTTTATTTGCTGTTGTTTAGTGTCTCAAATAGGTGTTTTCAGTTCTTTGTTTTCGAAATCCAAATTTGAAATTTTCAAACTAGTTTTGAATATTTACATGGTTGTAGTGGTTGACTTGTTCTACATGTTGTAGTTGATATGTTTTTGATTTGAAGTTGTTGAGGTATCAAATAATTGTTTTCAATTCTCATATTTTGGGATTCAAATTTTCAAAATTTCCAAACAATCTCGGATGGATATATACTCTATACAAAAAGTTGCAGTGCATGACATGATTTAAAACTTTGTAGCTAAATTTATTTGAGATCATTTAGTGACCAAAATACTCAATATAGGATTGCAAAATATTAATAAAAAAGATAAAATCAGTGATTTAATTCCAAATGAGTCTATAGCAGTGTAGTTGTTGAGATGTGTTGTTTGAGATTAAGGTCTTTGGTTCAAATCTTTGAAAACACTATTTTTTTTGTTTTTTGGTTTTGATGAGCCACTTAAGATGCCTGCCTTGGACAAACCAACTAGGCGGTTGGCCTGCTTGCCTCCAATAATGCTTTTAGTAGAAGAAGTATGTAGCTTTTTCTGTCGACATGAATCCTGGAAACAAGAAATTCATTTTGCGTCCTATCATAAACAACAACTTTGAATTTTTCACCCATACCTATGGTTTTTGATATGTAGCATTTTTTGGGTCCGAAACCCCATGTCTAACATAATAGCATACTTCATATTATTATTAACATTAAAATACTCTACATGAAATAGATCAAATTCATATATCAATACTACAGAATTGGCATTCACTGTCGGCCCATCATTGCCGGTTTCTAATGGACCAGCAGTGATAGTGTATCACTGCTGGTTCGTGGCTTGAAGCGGCAATGACAGGACACCCGTCAGTGATGTTGGGGTCATCACTCCTGGTTCTTGGCTTGAAGCAGCAGTGATACTATCAATACCTGTTCAGGACATGAACCGACAGTGATAGGCTGCCCAAAAAATTTCATAACTGTCCCATATGATGTTCGATGAAGACGAACTTTATACCAAAGTTGTAGTTCAAAACTTTTTTATTTGAAGTACTTTTGATGCCGAAATATTTGATTCAGAAGATTTTATAGAGTTAATACCAAAGGAATCCATATGCTCTATACACACAAGTGAGTGTGTAGTGGTAGGGAAGGATCTCAGATGGAGGTGGACCGGAACAAAATTTGTAGATCTCAAAAAGTTATGCAACTTTCTAGTTGACAACTATTTTAGATTTGTTGACAACTGTTCCAGAAGGCATGACCTTTTAAGCAAATCAATGAATAGAGAAGGTCTGGTGGCAACAAATCTTGCAGGCGGCCTGCATGCTTTTGAATTACGTCCTCGTTGAACTTCCCGTTATTCTCAAATCGTTTAATGCTCTATGCACGTATCATGAACCAGAAGGTCTATATTTAATGCTCCATGCACGTATCATGATCTAATTAGGCTCAAAACGTTCGTCTCGCAATTTTCAACCAAACTGGGCAATTATTTTTTTTTCGTCTACATTTAATGCTCCATACACGTATCACAAGATTCGATATGATGGCTACTGTAGCACTTGTTGGGAAAGTTTTTGAGAACTAAACAAGCACTAATACAATTCGTTACATGGGAGACCCCAAAAAAGCAACAGGATCCAATTTTCAGTTAAGAATGAAATTTATATCTAATCTCGGCATGGATCCTCGTGTTGTACTCTTTAAAAGGGGCAGTTGTCCGGCTCCTTCATTCTCACCCTTGATTACAGCAGATGTGTCCGCCGGCTTCCTTTCTCTTTCCGTTGGCAAAGACTAACCATGTGAGCATCACGTCCCAGCACTTGATCAAGCCCAGCATGCAGACTCATGCAGCAGCGCAACTCGCGTGTACACACGCCGACTTTCTCCTTCTGCGCAGCACCTGTGATAACTTCCTGATTGATAAGCTGTATAATAAAATCAGTAGTTCCCTTCATTATGTGCTAGTCAACCAGGTAGCCTGACGAATATTCACCAACTAATATTTTATTTGAACACCAGGGTATCCTTTACATCAAAAGCAAATTAAATACGACTCGGCTAGCTAACCTTTTGTCTTTGGCCCCGTTTGGTAGGGTTTCTCCACTAGATTCGGAAGTCGTTTGGAGACGTATTTTGCCGAACGGGGTAAAATGAAATTGCTTCACTAGTAAAGCCCCTAAAAACCTGCTCTCATAGAGGTCTAGGGAGGGATGAAGCTAAAAATAGTGGCTTCACCCAGCTTCACCACGCTCACGTGGACACAAGGACGAGAGAGGCCAGTTTTGCCCCTCTCGTGGCACACGGGCGCATGCGACCATGGGAGAGGCTGGAGTCGCCCGGACGGCCGCCGGGGCACGCAAACGCTTGTGCGCGGATGGCCGCCGGAGGCGTGGAATGCCGCCGGCGTTGCGAGGGCCAAGAGGTGTAGACGGTCGCCAAGGGCGCGATGGTCGGGGGCACGGATGGCCACAAGGGGTGCAAGGGTGCAGGCCACCGGGCGCCAGGCATGGGGCGGAGAGGGCACGACTGCCAGGCAAGAGCGCTCGTGCGAACCAACGGAGAAGAAGAAACGAGCGAATAAATAAAGTCAAGGGTATTACGGTCTTTTCATCTCTTTTTGTCCACCATAAGGAGCTGTTTTGCCAAACGGGATACCAAAACGGCTCGAGCTCCACCGAAAGAGCTGTTCGTGGAGCTAAAGGAAAAAACGGTTTCACTGGTGAAATGGAGCCGTGCCAAATGGGCCCTCCACTAGTAAGCGCTAATTTTAAGCTCCTGGAGCCTCCGGCTCGTGCATGCGGTCTCTTTTAAACACTGTGTGGTCCTGTAGCTGCTATAAAAGGTGCTCCGGCTCCTCACATTTCCCGGTCCATGTTTTTTAAGTTGTTATAGCATAGTCAAGTCTTTTTTTTTACAAAAAGAATAGTCAAGTCGTCATCCGTAGCTATGTGTAAATGTTTGTACTTCATTTTGACGGTACCGTTAGGTGCAAAAAGGTCCACGTGTAACATTTTTGGACCACTACTGACAACTATGTGCTGCAGAACTTGACTATTCCATAGAAAAATTTTAGTTGTGCCTAGAAACTGTAACTTCGTGGACGATCCTTTGGCAAACATGCTACAAACTGATTCATCAAAGAGACGTCCTACAATTTATAAAGCCGACATTCCATAGTACCTTTAGCCATTGAAACGTTAAATTTCAGATGCATGTTCCACCAGAGCAACATCCTCAACAAACGTGATGGGTTGTGGAAAAACTTGTTATATTATCTGAATAGTGGAGGTCATTGAAGGCCCCTCGGTGGGTTGCTCCATGGGCATTTTTTAACATCCCATGTCCAAAAACTGCTTATATGAGTCAGCTCTCCACATGGAACGGGCCTGCATAGGCGTAGTACCTCTCTTACACTTTCGTCCTCTTTTCGTGTAAAAGGTTAACCTGGAAGTGCTACGTTTGGAACAATAAGGATTATAAGCTAGCCCTCACCCTCCTAAGGTGGTCCTCAACCCACCAACTATAGCCACACATAGGCCACATGGGCCAACTTCACAACTACTACATGCTTCCAACGGGCTGAGGTATTATATTCACCCCACCTAAGTGTTGACGTCCTCGGTAGCTCACCATATATGCAGCACATGTTCACGACCACCCCTTGGTACATGCCTCCATGGGCACATGCAGTAAGGGTTGATGATCTAATACCATCAGTAACACCCCGCGTCCAAAAACTGCTTATATGGACCAGCTTCACACGTGGAATAGTTCTGCATACTCATAGCACCTCTCTTATACTTTCGTCCTTACTTGGTGTAAAAGAGTTACCCCGGAGGTGCTACATTTGGAACAACAAGGATTATAACCTAGCCCTCACCCTCCTAATTAATAAAACTACCAAGGTGGTACTAAACTCACCAACTACAATCACACATGTGCTATATGAGCCAACTTCACAACTACTACATGCTTCTAATAGGCTAGGGTGTTACACATTGGTTTTGGTGAATCTTTTTGTTAAATGTCCTTGTGGCCACCTCGTTACTGCCAGGGTTCACCACTTTGAAACTCTGACTCATGGACGACACGGTTTGTTGTCATCATGCATGTCTCCTCAGGCCCCAAGGAGTTGGAAGGTGTACAAGGTTTTGTTGTGTTCATCATGTCTTCTCAGGCCCCAAGGAGTCGGAATGCATACAAGCCAACGCAAGAGAAGTGAGGATTGACGATATTGGTGAGCGCCAAACTGGAGAACATGGCGGAAGAGCTTAAAGATGTTGAAAATAAAAGTATGCTCTTCATGTGGCTTAGAGACTCCAAATGGTTGGCCAAACGTGCCTCTTTTAAACACTGTGGCTCGTGCATGCGGTCACTTTTAAGCACTGTACGATTCTGTAGCTGCTAGAAAAGGTGCTCCCACTCCTCACATGTCCTAGTCCACGTTTTTTAAGTTGTTATAGAATAGTTTAAGTTTTCATCCGTAGCTATGTGTAAATGTTTGTACTTCATTTTGACGGTACCGTTAGGAGCAAAAAGGTCCACATGTTACATTTTTGTCCACTACTGACAACTATGTGCTGCAGAAACAAAAAGTCCACATGACCGACGATTATGTGTAGATCATAAATTTTTGGAGTACTTGTTGAGAAATGTTGGAAAATTTTTTTAGAAAAAGGATAAACCCACTACCGTCTGACTAAACATGCTACAATAATTGGCAAAAGGTCTACACCGACTAGAGTGAGTCTTTGCCATCTCTTTCTAGTACTATTTGTGCCTGCCTACTCGAGTCAGTCAACGAAAAGAGGATACTTCAACAGTGCCCACAGGTCTGTTTCGTTGAACAGTCCTCGACGTTGAACAGAGCCCACCTTTGTTAACAGGAGTAACAGAGCTGGTCCCTTTACAAAGACCATCTCTATTATTCATTAATAGTGTTGACGTAGAAAATCAACATAGGAGTCGCCGACGAATAGATTGATTCACTTTCGTAGAAGCGCATCACAACTAGTTTTCGAACATAATAAACTAGTAAAGAGATAAATTCTTCGATTACGGCGAATAATAGAACCGGTTGTTTTACGAGCAACGACAGCAAAATTAAGGGTGATACTTCGATGACGCCGGAGCTTGCCGCTTGTTTGCCGGAAACTAGCAAAGCATGACTACTGACCAATATGCGAAAGGTTGAAGAAAATAAAAGAACTTGATAATAGTAGATTTGTTTTGAGTCAATTATTTCTTTTTTCCAACTGGCCTTGACCCTTCAAATATATAGGCGCTTGGACTTATTGCGTGGACCATAGAGAGCCCATCTCCGATACTAATACAATACGTTACATGGGAAACCCGAAAAAGCAACAGGATCCAATTTTCAGTTACTGAATGAAATTTATATCCAATCTCGGCATGGATCCTCGTGTTGTACTCTTTAAAAGGGGCAGTTGTCCGGCTCCTTCATTCTCACCCTTGATTACAGCAGATGTGTCCAGCTTCCTTTCTCCTTCCGTTGGCAAAGACTAACCATGTGAGCATCACGTCCCAGCACTTGATGAAGCCCAGCATGCAGACTCATGCAGCAGCGCAACTCGCGTGTACACACGCCGACTTTCTCCTTCTGCGCAGCACCTGTGATAACTTCTGATTGATAAGCTGTATAATAAAATCAGTAGTTCCCTTCATTATGTGCTAGTCAACCAGCTAGCCTGACGAATATTCACCAACTAATATTTTATTTAAACACCAGGGTATCCTTTACATCAAAACCAAATTAAATACGACTCGGCTAGCTAACCTTTTGTCTTTGGCCCCGTTTGGTAGGGTTTCTCAACCGGCTTCGGAAGTCGTTTGGAGACGTATTTTGCCGAACGGGGTAAAATGAAATGGCTTCACTAGTGAAGCCCCAAAAAACCTGCTCTCATAGAGGTCTAAGGAGGGATGAAGCTAAAAATAGTGGCTTCACCCAGCTTCACCTCGCCCACGTGGACACAAGGACGAGAGAGGCCAGTTTTGCCCCTCTCGTGGCACACGGGCGCATGCGACCATGGGAGAGGCTGGAGTCGCCCAGACGGCCGCCAGGGCACGCGACGCTTGTGTGCGGATGGCCGCCGGGGGCGTGGAACGCCGCCGGCGCTGCGAGGGCCGAGAGGCGTAGACGGTCGCCGAGGGCGCGACGGTCGGGGGCGCGGATGGCCACAAGGGGTGTGAGGGTGCAGGCCGCCGGGCGCCAGGCATGGGGGCAGGGATGGCACGACTGCCAGGCAAGAGCGCTCGGGCGAACCAACGGGGAAGAAGAAATGAGAGAATAAATAAAGTCAAGGGTATTACGGTCTTTTCATCTCTTTTTTGTCCATCATAAGGAGTTGTTTTGCCAAACGGGATTCCAAAACGGCTCCAGCTCTACCGAAAGAGCTGTTCGTGGAGCTAAAGGAAAAAACGGCTACACTAGTAAAGTGGAGCCGTGCCAAATGGGGCCTTCACGAGTAAGCGCTAATTTTAGGCTCCAGGAGCCTCTGGCTCGTGCATGCGGTCACTTTTAAACACTGTGCGATCCTGTAGCTTCTAGAAAAGGTGCTCCGGCTCCTCACATGTCGCAGTCCACGTTTTTGAAGTTGTTATAGAATAGTCAAGTCTCTTTTTTTTTACAAAAAGAATAGTCAAGTCTTCATCCGTAGCTATGTGTAAATGTTTGTACTTCATTTTGACGGTACCGTTAGGAGCAAAAAGTTCCACATGTAACATTTTTGGACCACTACTGACAACTGTGTGCTGCAGACCTTGACTATTCCATAGAAAAATTTTAGTTGTGCCTAGAAACTGTAACTTCGTGGACGATCCTTCGGCAAACGTGCTACAAACTGATTCATCAAAGAGACGTCCTACAATTTATAAAGCCGACATTCCGTAGTACCTGGTAGCCATTGAAATGTTAAATTTCAGATGCATGTTCCACCAGAGCAACATCCTCAACAAACGTGATGGGTTGTGGAAAAACTTGTTATATTATCTGAATAGTGGAGGTCATTAAAGGCCCCTCGGTGGGTTGCTCCATGGGCATTTTTTAACACCCCATGTCCAAAAACGGCTTATATGACTCAGCTCTGCACATGGAACGGGCCTGCATAGGCGTAGTAACTTTCTTACACTTTCGTCCTCGCTTCGTGTAAAAGGTTAACCTGGAAGTGCTACGTTTGGAACAATAAGGATTATAAGCTAGCCCTCACCCTCCTAAGGTGGTACTCAATTCACCAACTATAGCCACACATGTTGATGGGACAAGGGGTTGTTCCTGATCTTTTGGTGAGTGTGGGTAAACTCGATTTGGGGTGGATTCGACGTTGGCTGTCTGACTACAACAACCACAAGGTTGTTGCACCTTAACAATAGGTACACCGACTCTGATTGTGATGTTCTTGCCGTGCCAAGAACACCATGAACCTGCAAGCAACCGAGAACAAGCAAGAACAAGATGAACAAGCAAATAACTCACGGATTTAAGCCAAAGGCTGAATCTGAATCACCAGTTGGGGTCTTGAAACAAGCAAATAGGGTGGTCTAGCCGACAGACGCGTTTACAAGGAAGAAGCAGCAGCTATCTTGCATCTAAACAAAACCCACCCTCATTCTAATGGCTGTTGGTTCTATTTATAAGGAGGAGAGCACAAGGGGGAGTGGGAAACCCTAATCTGGGCATCCCTCAATGGGCTCTAGTCAGTACAAGGCCCAGGCCCAAGCTATAGGTCGGTGCATCCTTTTGCTTGCTGCGCACCGCTTCGGTAGATTATGATAGTGGGGTTGGACCCATCTAAAAGAGGACGACGAGCTCTTTCCAACAAGTCAAAAACTAGTTTCATTGGATCTCGTGTCGGGAGTTATGGTATTTTTGATGGAGTGTTTCCTGCTGTCTCGAGATGAGCTGAGCGCCCCAGAAGGTCTATATTTAATGCTCCATGCACGTATCATGATCTAATTAGGCTCAAAACGTTCGTCTCGCAATTTTCAACCAAACTGGGCAATTATTTTTTTTCGTCTACATTTAATGCTCCATACACGTATCACAAGATTCGATATGATGGCTACTGTAGCACTTGTTGGGAAAGTTTTTGAGAACTAAACAAGCACTAATACAATTCGTTACATGGGAGACCCCAAAAAAGCAACAGGATCCAATTTTCAGTTAAGAATGAAATTTATATCTAATCTCGGCATGGATCCTCGTGTTGTACTCTTTAAAAGGGGCAGTTGTCCGGCTCCTTCATTCTCACCCTTGATTACAGCAGATGTGTCCGCCGGCTTCCTTTCTCTTTCCGTTGGCAAAGACTAACCATGTGAGCATCACGTCCCAGCACTTGATCAAGCCCAGCATGCAGACTCATGCAGCAGCGCAACTCGCGTGTACACACGCCGACTTTCTCCTTCTGCGCAGCACCTGTGATAACTTCCTGATTGATAAGCTGTATAATAAAATCAGTAGTTCCCTTCATTATGTGCTAGTCAACCAGGTAGCCTGACGAATATTCACCAACTAATATTTTATTTGAACACCAGGGTATCCTTTACATCAAAAGCGAATTAAATACGACTCGGCTAGCTAACCTTTTGTCTTTGGCCCCGTTTGGTAGGGTTTCTCCACTAGCTTCGGAAGTCGTTTGGAGACGTATTTTGCCGAACGGGGTAAAATGAAATTGCTTCACTAGTAAAGCCCCTAAAAACCTGCTCTCATAGAGGTCTAGGGAGGGATGAAGCTAAAAATAGTGGCTTCACCCAGCTTCACCACGCTCACGTGGACACAAGGACGAGAGAGGCCAGTTTTGCCCCTCTCGTGGCACACGGGCGCATGCGACCATGGGAGAGGCTGGAGTCGCCCGGACGGCCGCCGGGGCACGCAAACGCTTGTGCGCGGATGGCCGCCGGAGGCGTGGAATGCCGCCGGCGTTGCGAGGGCCAAGAGGTGTAGACGGTCGCCAAGGGCGTGATGGTTGGGGGCACGGATGGCCACAAGGGGTGCAAGGGTGCAGGCCACCGGGCGCCAGGCATGGGGCGGAGAGGGCACGACTGCCAGGCAAGAGCGCTCGTGCGAACCAACGGAGAAGAAGAAACGAGCGAATAAATAAATTCAAGGGTATTACGGTCTTTTCATCTCTTTTTGTCCACCATAAGGAGCTGTTTTGCCAAACGGGATACCAAAACGGCTCGAGCTCCACCGAAAGAGCTGTTCGTGGAGCTAAAGGAAAAAACGGTTTCACTGGTGAAATGGAGCCGTGCCAAATGGGCCCTCCACTAGTAAGCGCTAATTTTAAGCTCCTGGAGCCTCCGGCTCGTGCATGCGGTCTCTTTTAAACACTGTGCGGTCCTGTAGCTGCTATAAAAGGTGCTCCGGCTCCTCACATTTCCCGGTCCATGTTTTTTAAGTTGTTATAGCATAGTCAAGTCTTTTTTTTTACAAAAAGAATAGTCAAGTCGTCATCCGTAGTTATGTGTAAATGTTTGTACTTCATTTTGACGGTACCGTTAGGTGCAAAAAGGTCCACGTGTAACATTTTTGGACCACTACTGACAACTATGTGCTGCAGAACTTGACTATTCCATAGAAAAATTTTAGTTGTGCCTAGAAACTGTAACTTCGTGGACGATCCTTCGGCAAACATGCTACAAACTGATTCATCAAAGAGACGTCCTACAATTTATAAAGCCGACATTCCATAGTACCTTTAGCCATTGAAACGTTAAATTTCAGATGCATGTTCCACCAGAGCAACATCCTCAACAAACGTGATGGGTTGTGGAAAAACTTGTTATATTATCTGAATAGTGGAGGTCATTGAAGGCCCCTCGGTGGGTTGCTCCATGGGCATTTTTTAACATCCCATGTCCAAAAACTGCTTATATGAGTCAGCTCTCCACATGGAACGGGCCTGCATAGGCGTAGTACCTCTCTTACACTTTCGTCCTCTTTTCGTGTAAAAGGTTAACCTGGAAGTGCTACGTTTGGAACAATAAGGATTATAAGCTAGCCCTCACCCTCCTAAGGTGGTCCTCAACCCACCAACTATAGCCACACATAGGCCACATGGGCCAACTTCACAACTACTACAGGCTTCCAACGGGCTGAGGTATTATATTCACCCCACCTAAGTGTTGACGTCCTCGGTAGCTCACCATATATGCAGCACATGTCCACGACCACCCCTTGGTACATGCCTCCATGGGCACATGCAGTAAGGGTTGATGATCTAATACCATCAGTAACACCCCGCGTCCAAAAACTGCTTATATGGACCAGCTTCACACGTGGAATAGTTCTGCATACTCGTCGCACTTCTCGTATACTTTCGTCCTTACTTGGTGTAAAAGAGTTACCCCGGAGGTGCTACATTTGGAACAACAAGGATTATAACCTAGCCCTCACCCTCCTAATTAATAAAACTACCAAGGTGGTACTAAACTCACCAACTACAATCACACATGTGCTATATGAGCCAACTTCACAACTACTACATGCTTCTAATAGGCTAGGGTGTTACACATTGGTTTTGGTGAATCTTTTTGTTAAATGTCCTTGTGGCCACCTCGTTACTGCCAGGGTTCACCACTTTGAAACTCTGACTCATGGACGACACGGTTTGTTGTCATCATGCATGTCTCCTCAGGCCCCAAGGAGTTGGAAGGTGTACAAGGTTTTGTTGTGTTCATCATGTCTTCTCAGGCCCCAAGGAGTCGGAATGCATACAAGCCAACGCAAGAGAAGTGAGGATTGACGATATTGGTGAGCGCCAAACTGGAGAACATGGCGGAAGAGCTTAAAGATGTTGAAAATAAAAGTATGCTCTTCATGTGGCTTAGAGACTCCAAATGGTTGGCCAAACGTGCCTCTTTTAAACACTGTGGCTCGTGCATGCGGTCACTTTTAAGCACTGTACGATTCTGTAGCTGCTAGAAAAGGTGCTCCCACTCCTCACATGTCCTAGTCCACGTTTTTTAAGTTGTTATAGAATAGTTTAAGTTTTCATCCGTAGCTATGTGTAAATGTTTGTACTTCATTTTGACGGTACCGTTAGGAGCAAAAAGGTCCACATGTTACATTTTTGTCCACTACTGACAACTATGTGCTGCAGAAACAAAAAGTCCACATGACCGACGATTATGTGTAGATCATAAATTTTTGGAGTACTTGTTGAGAAATGTTGGAAAATTTTTTTAGAAAAAGGATAAACCCACTACCGTCTGACTAAACATGCTACAATAATTGGCAAAAGGTCTACACCGACTAGAGTGAGTCTTTGCCATCTCTTTCTAGTACTATTTGTGCCTGCCTACTCGAGTCAGTCAACGAAAAGAGGATACTTCAACAGTGCCCACAGGTCTGTTTCGTTGAACAGTCCTCGACGTTGAACAGAGCCCACCTTTGTTAACAGGAGTAACAGAGCTGGTCCCTTTACAAAGACCATCTCTATTATTCATTAATAGTGTTGACGTAGAAAATCAACATAGGAGTCGCCGACGAATAGATTGATTCACTTTCGTAGAAGCGCGTCACAACTAGTTTTCGAACATAATAAACTAGTAAAGAGATAAATTCTTCGATTACGGCGAATAATAGAACCGGTTGTTTTACGAGCAACAACAGCAAAATTAAGGGTGATACTTCGATGACGCCGGAGCTTGCCGCTTGTTTGCCGGAAACTAGCAAAGCATGACTACTGACCAATATGCGAAAGGTTGAAGAAAATAAAAGAACTTGATAATAGTAGATTTGTTTTGAGTCAATTATTTCTTTTTTCCAACTGGCCTTGACCCTTCAAATATATAGGCGCTTGGACTTATTGCGTGGACCATAGAGAGCCCATCTCCGATACTAATACAATACGTTACATGGGAAACCCGAAAAAGCAACAGGATCCAATTTTCAGTTACTGAATGAAATTTATATCCAATCTCGGCATGGATCCTCGTGTTGTACTCTTTAAAAGGGGCAGTTGTCCGGCTCCTTCATTCTCACCCTTGATTACAGCAGATGTGTCCAGCTTCCTTTCTCCTTCCGTTGGCAAAGACTAACCATGTGAGCATCACGTCCCAGCACTTGATGAAGCCCAGCATGCAGACTCATGCAGCAGCGCAACTCGCGTGTACACACGCCGACTTTCTCCTTCTGCGCAGCACCTGTGATAACTTCTGATTGATAAGCTGTATAATAAAATCAGTAGTTCCCTTCATTATGTGCTAGTCAACCAGCTAGCCTGACGAATATTCACCAACTAATATTTTATTTAAACACCAGGGTATCCTTTACATCAAAACCGAATTAAATACGACTCGGCTAGCTAACCTTTTGTCTTTGGCCCCATTTGGTAGGGTTTCTCAACCGGCTTCGGAAGTCGTTTGGAGACGTATTTTGCCGAACGGGGTAAAATGAAATGGCTTCACTAGTGAAGCCCCAAAAAACCTGCTCTCATAGAGGTCTAAGGAGGGATGAAGCTAAAAATAGTGGCTTCACCCAGCTTCACCTCGCCCACGTGGACACAAGGACGAGAGAGGCCAGTTTTGCCCCTCTCGTGGCACACGGGCGCATGCGACCATGGGAGAGGCTGGAGTCGCCCAGACGGCCGCCAGGGCACGCGACGCTTGTGTGCGGATGGCCGCCGGGGGCGTGGAACGCCACCGGCGCTGCGAGGGCCGAGAGGCGTAGACGGTCGCCGAGGGCGCGACGGTCGGGGGCGCGGATGGCCACAAGGGGTGTGAGGGTGCAGGCCGCCGGGCGCCAGGCATGGGGGCAGGGATGGCACGACTGCCAGGCAAGAGCGCTCGGGCGAACCAACGGGGAAGAAGAAACGAGAGAATAAATAAAGTCAAGGGTATTACGGTCTTTTCATCTCTTTTTTGTCCATCATAAGGAGTTGTTTTGCCAAACGGGATTCCAAAACGGCTCCAGCTCTACCGAAAGAGCTGTTCGTGGAGCTAAAGGAAAAAACGGCTACACTAGTAAAGTGGAGCCGTGCCAAATGGGGCCTTCACGAGTAAGCGCTAATTTTAGGCTCCAGGAGCCTCTGGCTCGTGCATGCGGTCACTTTTAAACACTGTGCGATCCTGTAGCTTCTAGAAAAGGTGCTCCGGCTCCTCACATGTCGCAGTCCACGTTTTTGAAGTTGTTATAGAATAGTCAAGTCTCTTTTTTTTACAAAAAGAATAGTCAAGTCTTCATCCGTAGCTATGTGTAAATGTTTGTACTTCATTTTGACGGTACCGTTAGGAGCAAAAAGTTCCACATGTAACATTTTTGGACCACTACTGACAACTGTGTGCTGCAGACCTTGACTATTCCATAGAAAAATTTTAGTTGTGCCTAGAAACTGTAACTTCGTGGACGATCCTTCGGCAAACGTGCTACAAACTGATTCATCAAAGAGACGTCCTACAATTTATAAAGCCGACATTCCGTAGTACCTGGTAGCCATTGAAATGTTAAATTTCAGATGCATGTTCCACCAGAGCAACATCCTCAACAAACGTGATGGGTTGTGGAAAAACTTGTTATATTATCTGAATAGTGGAGGTCATTAAAGGCCCCTCGGTGGGTTGCTCCATGGGCATTTTTTAACACCCCATGTCCAAAAACGGCTTATATGACTCAGCTCTGCATATGGAACGGGCCTGCATAGGCGTAGTAACTTTCTTACACTTTCGTCCTCGCTTCGTGTAAAAGGTTAACCTGGAAGTGCTACGTTTGGAACAATAAGGATTATAAGCTAGCCCTCACCCTCCTAAGGTGGTACTCAATCCACCAACTATAGCCACACATGTTGATGGGACAAGGGGTTGTTCCTGATCTTTTGGTGAGTGTGGGTAAACTCGATTTGGGGTGGATTCGACGTTGGCTGTCTGACTACAACGACCACAAGGTTGTTGCACCTTAACAATAGGTACACCGACTCTGATTGTGATGTTCTTGCCGTGCCAAGAACACCATGAACCTGCAAGCAACCGAGAACAAGCAAGAACAAGATGAACAAGCAAATAACTCACGGATTTAAGCCAAAGGCTGAATCTGAATCACCAGTTGGGGTCTTGAAACAAGCAAATAGGGTGGTCTAGCCGACAGACGCGTTTACAAGGAAGAAGCAGCAGCTATCTTGCATCTAAACAAAACCCACCCTCATTCTAATGGCTGTTGGTTCTATTTATAAGGAGGAGAGCACAAGGGGGAGTGGGAAACCCTAATCTGGGCATCCCTCAATGGGCTCTAGTCAGTACAAGGCCCAGGCCCAAGCTATAGGTCGGTGCATCCTTTTGCTTGCTGCGCACCGCTTCGGTAGATTATGATAGTGGGGTTGGACCCATCCGAAAGAGGACGACGAGCTCTTTCCAACAAGTCAAAAACTAGTTTCATTGGATCTCGTGTCAAGGAGTTATGGTATTTTTGATGGAGTGTTTCCTGCTGTCTCGAGATGAGCTGAGCGCCCCATTAATGATGATTCCCACTTGTTCGGCTGCTCCATCCTCATCATGGGGTCTAAACATGAGGCAATGGGGTCTTGACCAACATTCCTAAGAATAAGACAATCATCACCATGATTTAGTAGCATCCAATTCTGAGACAAGTTTGTATGAACAGCGAGGAACGACTTTACCTGATAATTAAGTTATCGTGCTCGAGCTCTTGTGATCGGACCTTGTTGTGCAACAGGTGTGGTCGTATCAATGGAAGGGATGTCCTCATCATCCTCCCCTTCTTGCACTTGAGTCGTCCTCGACTCTAGTTCATCCTCTTCTCCCAAATATGGTTTCAAATCTACAATGTTAAATGTGGGGCTAACCCCAAAAGCTGCAGGTAGCTCAAGTTTGTACGCATTATCATTAATCCTTTCTAACACTTTAAAAGGACCATCGGCTCTAGGCAGCAACTTAGACTTTCGCAAATCAGGGAACCTATCTTTTTTCAAATGGAGCCAAACTAGATCACCAAGTTCAAAAATGACATGTTTCTTCCCTTTGCTACCAGCTAGTTTATACTTTGCATTCATGCACTATATTTTCTCTGTAGTGGTTTCATGAAATTTTAAGATCAGTTCAGCACGTTGTTTAGCATCAAAGTTCACTCGCTCCAAGGTCAAAAGAGGTAACAAATCAATAGAAGCACGTGGCACAAACCCATAAACAATCTCAAAAGGGCTTTTCTTAGTGGTATAATGATGTGAACGATTATAAGCAAACTCAACATGAGGCAAGCACTCTTCCCACATTTTTATGTTCTTTTCAAAATAGCCCTAAGAAAAGTAGATAATGTTCTATTGACAACCTCAGTTTGTCCATCAGTTTAGGGATGACAAGTAGTGGAAAATAAAAGCTTAGTCCCTAGCTTAACCCACAAAGTTCTCCAAAAATGACTAAGAAATTTTGCATCCCGATCAGAAACAATAGGTGTTAGGCACACCGTGCAATCGAACAATCTCACGAAAGAACAAATCAGCAACATGTGTAGCATCATCGCTCTTATGACATGGTATGAAATGTGCCATTTTAGAAAATCTGTCCACAACAACAAACACACTATCCCTCCCCTTCTTTGTTCTAGACAGTCCTAAAACAAAGTCCATTGAAATATCTTCCCACGGTGCACTTGGAACAGGAAGAGGCATGTATAAATCATGAGGATTAAGGCGTGACTTAGCTTTTTGGCATGTTGTGCAGCGAGGAACGAACCTCTCCACATCTCTCCTCGTCTTGGGCCAAAAGAAATGGACAGCAATGATGTCCTCTGTCTTTTTCACACCAAAATGTCCCATGAGTCCTCCTCCATGTGCTTCCTGCAACAATAACAAACGCACGGAGCAAGCTGGAATGCATAGCTTGTTAGCTCGAAATACAAACCCATCAGCAAGGACGAATTTGTTCCAAGTTTGTCCCTCTTTGCAATTCAGCAACACATCCTTGAAATCATCATCATGAGAATATTGTGCTTTAATTTTTTCTAATCCAAATATTTTGAAATGAAGTTTGGACAGCATGGTATAACGCCTAGACAAAGCATCAGCAATGATGTTTTCTTTACCCTTCTTGTGTTTGATGACATAAGGGAAAGATTCAATGAACACAACCCATTTAGCATGCCTACGGTTCAATTTTGCTTGGCTTCGAATGTGTTTCAATGACTCATGATCAGAATGTATAACGAATTTTTTGGGCCATAAATAATGCTACCATGTTTCCAAGGTTCTAACTAAAGCAAGCAATTCCTTATCATAAGTAGAATAGTTCAGACTAGGCCCACTCAATTTTTTGCTAAAATATGCTACAGGTTTGCCATCTTGTAGCAGCACACCACCCAAACCAATTCCACTAGCATCACATTCAAGCTCAAAGGTTTTATTGAAATCAGAAAGTTGGAGCAAGGGTGCATGAATTAACTTATCTTTGAGCGTGTTGAAAGCATCCTGTTGGGGTACAACCCAAGTGAAGGTTGCACCCTTCTTGGTGAGTTCATGCAGCGGGGCTGCAATGGTGTTGAAGTCCTTCACAAATCGACGGTAGAAACCAGCAAGTCCTAGAAAACTCTGCACTTGTGTGATCATGCAGGGAATAAGCCAGCTGTGTATGACCTCAACCTTGGCTTGATCAACTTCGATTCCCTATGGTGTCACAACATATCCAAGAAAAGAGACTCGATCTATGCAAAAGGTGCACTTCTCAAGGTTGCCAAACAAGTGTGCATCTCGTAGAGCATTGAAAACGGCACGCAAATGATCAAGATGTTCCTCTAATGATCTACTATATATCAAGATGTCATCAAAGTATACCACCATGAATCTACCAATAAAATCGTGTAAAACCTCATTCATTAATCTTATGAAAGTGTTGGGTGCATTAGTCAATCCAAAGGGCATGGCTAGCCATTCATATAAACCAAACTTAGTTTTGAACGCTGTTTTCCATTCATCTCCTAGCTTCATGCGAATCTGGTGGTAACCACTACGCAAATCAATTTTAGAGAACGCAATTGAGCCACTCAATTCATCAAGCATATCATCTAACCTTGGAATAGGATGACGATATCTAATTGTGATGTTGTTTATCGCTCTACAATCAACACACATGCACCATGATCCATCCTTCTTAGGAACTAAAAGGACGGGAACGACACAAGGGCTAAGGAACTCACGCACATAACCTTTGTTGAGCAATTCTTGTACTTGTCGCTGAATCTCTTTTGTCTCGTCTGGGTTCAACCTGTACGGCGCATGATTAGGCAAGGAAACCACTGGGATGAGGTCAATCTGGTGTTCTATCCCTCGAATTGGTGGCAGCCCCAGCGGTACCTCCTTTGGAAAAATATCGGCATACTCCTGCAAAAGATTAGTGACAGCAGGAGGCAAAGTAATAGATGCATCTTCGAATGAAAATAAAGTTTCTTTGAAAACCAAAGCATAGCAAACAATAGTACTAGCATCAATCTCATCCAAATCAGATTTGGTGGCAAAGTAACAAAAGCCTTTTAGCTTGATCTCATTTTTATTATGATGAACACATTTGCTAGACTTCTTCTTATGTTTCTCAAGTTCATTAGCGAGAATCTGATTTTCACTAGCAACAGCCTGATTCTTAAGTTTGCTAGCTCTAGCAAGTTCATCTCTTAGAATAGCCTCAGCGGACATGGGGTGCAGCACAATCTTCTTGTCATTGTGCACAAAAGAGTATTGATTTGTTTTACCAAAGTGCAAGGAATCTTTATCAAACTGCTATGGTCTACCTAACAACATAGAGCATGCTTGCATAGGCACATCGCAGTCAATGGAATCATGATAAGAACCAATGGCAAACTCTACCCTTACCAATCGTGTTACCTTCACCTTGCCGCTGCTATTAAGCCACTAAATGTAGTAAGGCTGCGGGTGTGGTTTTGTGCTCAACGAAAGCTTCTCCACCATTTCAGCACTCGCTAAGTTGTAGCTTCCTCCATCTATGATCACACAGCAAGAGCGTTCCTTGATCACACACTTGGTTTGAAACAAAGTGTGGCGCTGATTTTGTTCAACCCTCTCCATTTGGGAACTTAGCACCCGCTGCACCACGAGACTCTCATAGTGCTCAGCAACTTCAGCCCCAATGTGCTCTTCGTCTTGTTGGAAATCATCTCCTTCCGTTGCATTGTTAGCAGCAAGCAAAGCATATGTTTCTTCATCAAAATCACTAGCAGAGGAGTACCCACCATCAGCTCGCACAACCATCACATGTGTGCTTGGGCAGTCCTTGCGTACATAGCCATATCCTTTGTAGCATAGGCACTGAATATCCCTTGTTCTCCCCGTGGATACCACCGAGGATGAACTCTTGGTAGATGTAGCCATTGCTCCTCTAGTTGGTTCACTTGGGCATGGTACATAATTTGTTGTAGAGGAGCGTGGCTTGATGGTAGAGGAAGATTGTGGAGGTGCACGTGTTGATGATGCAACAACATTGGAGGGTGTCCACGGGCTAGCACGACCTGCAGGAATGTTAGCCCTCATGCTAGCTCGTTGTCATTACACTTCTCGTTTAGCTTTACAAGCAAGGTGAAATAAACGATTGACAGAATTATATTCCTTGTAAGCTAGAATGTCCTTGAATCTCCTGGTTCAGCCTACCCATAAATCTAGCTATGGCACCATCCTCATTTTCCTCTAGCCCGCAATGAAGCATACCCATTTGTAGCTCTTGATCGTACTCTTCTACATATTTGGATCCTTGCCTCAATTGTTGCAACTTATGTAAAAGATCACGGGAATAATAAGAATGAACAAATCTGGCATGCATGACCCATTTCAAAGCATCCCAAGTTGGTGTGTTATTTGGGTTCTTACGATGGTATTCAGACCACCAAATAGAGGCAAAGTTAGTAAACTCACTAGTTGCAGCCCTAACACGTTTGTCCTCGGGGAAATCATGGCAAGTAAATTTTAGATCAACAACTAATTCCTAACTAAGGTACATTTCAGGATTATACCTACCATCAAAAGCAGGTATGGTGAATTTAATCTTGCCAAATGAGTCATCGGCACGTACCTCTTGCCGTGGTGGGCGAGGACCTGTCTCATGGCGGCGGCGATGTTGTTCAATGCGTCGATGACCATTCACCTCCTCATCAAGCTCAGTGTCCGCTGCATATTCTTCTTCATCATGACTAGCAGCGTTGCCCATGGTGTTGTTGTTGTTGTGTTTGTGTCATTCAAAACCATCACATCGATTCTGTTCCATCCTCTCCAATCGCTCCAAGACATCTACAAGAGATGTATTAACAGAACCAAGAGTGCCTTCCAAGGAAGCCAACTTGGTGTTGGTCTCAATCTGAGCCGTCTCCAATTGACCAAGGTGCTCATTTGTGACACGAACGTCCTCATTAAGGTGTTCAGCATGGAGCCTCACTTTGCATTCAAAGTGTTGCAACAAGGCTTTCGATCGAGGTGATTGTGGAGGGGTCCTTTCACCTTCTCCTGCCATGGTTAGTATGCAGCAACGGAATCACAAAAAAATATGTCCTACCAACTAACTGAATTAGGTGACAACAATTTTCATTCTCTCAGCATGTGCAACCGAGTTCTTACATGTCCTTACCTTGCTATGCAGATGGTGTTGGCGATGACAAGAACAACACAAGTAGTAGCAAGTAGAACCCTGTGACGTTGTAGATAATTTGTGGAGCTGTAGGTGGCTTAAAAAAACAAGGTACAGCTGGAACCATGTTAGTCAATGCAAGTTGAATAAGTGTTCAAAGATAGTACTGTGCTGGTCCTAGGCTAACCCATGCTAGAGACGCGAGCCTAGACACAAATGTTGTCACCGGACAGTAGCAAATAATGGAAATGATGAGAGTAAATAGCATCAACTTAACCCTTCTTTTTTTTGTTTCTTTCTTTCCTCCTTTTCCTTTCTTTTTCTTTTCTATTTTCTATTGTGTTTTCTTTTTCTTTTTTTTCTTTTCTTTTTGACAAGTAGCACAAACTGAACTTTTGCAATATGATTATAACAAGAATGTAGCAAGTAGCATAGACTTTCTTTTACTTGGAATAAGGATTGCAACAAGTAGTACAAATATGTAATTTGAACTCTCTTATTTTCAAAACTGAGTTTACTCAGATTTGCACCAAAAGGATAGGTGCATAAGGTAGTGTTTGTGTAGGCGTGGCTGAAGGTGATGGTGGTGAGGGTTTCAACAAAAAGGTGGAGAGAGCAGCGGTGCTTTTGGTGGTGGTGGTGGTGGTATTGGTGGAGATTGCAGCGGCTGAAGTGGGGGAAAGGCAACAACGGATTGTGTGGTGACTGAAATGTGACAAGAACTCGAAACTCTAAAGGATTAGAACCTAAGAACCAGCACCTGACACCACGATGTAAACCACAAACTCAACAAGCAAAGAACTAAGCAGATCAGCAAGGCTCAAACTTATGTTTGGAATTTCAGTTCTATCCTATTTTTATATTTCTGGACTATAGGTAAAGTAATGAATGGTAAATCACTCACCAAAGAACCTTGCTCTGATTACCACATGATGGGACGAGGGGTTGTTCCTGATCTTTTGGTGAGTGTGGATAAACTCGATTTGGGGTGGATTCGACGTTGGCTGTCCGACTACAATGACCACAAGGTTGCTACGCCTTAGCAACAGGTACACCGACTCTGATTGTGATGTTCTTGCCGTGCTAAGAACACCATGAACCTGCAAGCAACTGAGAACAAGCAAGAACAAGATGAATAAGCAAATAACTCACGGATTTAAGCCAAAGGCTGAATCTGAATCACAAGTTGGGGTCTTGAAACAAGCAAATCGGGTGGTCTAGCCGACACACGCGTTTACAAGGAAGAAGCAGCAGCTATCTTGCATCTAAACAAAACCCACCCTCATTCTGATGGCTGCTGGTTCTATTTATAAGGAAGAGAGAATAAGGGGGAGTTGGGAAACCCTAATCTGGGCGTCCCTCAATGGGCTCTAGTCAATACAAGGCCTAGGCCCAAGCTATAGGTCTATGTATCCTTTTTCTTGCTGCGCACAGCTTCGGTAGATTATGGTAGTGGGGTTGGACCCATCTGAAAGAGGACGACGAGCTCTTTCCAACAAGTCAAAAACCAGCTTCATTGGATCTCGTATCAAGGAGTTATGGTATTTTTGATGGAGTGTTTCCTCCTGTCTCGAGATGAGCTGAGCGCCCCATTAATGATGATTCCCACTTGTTCGGCTGCTCCATCCTCATCATGGGGTCTAAACATGAGGCAATGGGGTCTTGACCAACATTCCTAAGAATAAGACAATCATCACCATTATTTAGTAGCATCCAATTCTGAGACGAGTTTGTATGCACAGCGAGGAACGACTTTACCTGATAATTAAGTTGTCGTGCTCAAGCTCTTGTAATTAGACCTTGTTGTGCAGCAGGTGTGGTTGTATCAATGGAAGGGATGTCCTCATCACATGTGCCACATGGGCCAACTTCACAACTATTATAGGCTTCCAACGGGTTGAGGTATTATATTCACCCCACCAAAGTGTTGACGTCCTCGGTAGCTCACCATATATGCAACACATGTCTAGGACCACCCCTTGGTACATGCCTCCATG
>NW_027096959.1:0-60000 GCF_019320115.1 Miscanthus floridulus
TATCTGATGAACTTTTTTGCACATCACATAGTCGTGCTTTTTTTGAACGAAACGGACAGGTATCACATTGTCATAATAGAGAGACAAAAATCAGGTGGAAAGTTCAATTCTATGAGATCATATCAAAATAAGCAAAACTTTGAGTGAAGGTATCACCTCAATAATGATCATGGCACCAGACAAATCGCTATCCATTACGATTGCAAGAAAGTCAGATAACTTCAGAAATTTCCCTTGATTTGCGTACCTTGGGTTCCTTACAAGATAATAATCACTCACTGGGGAAGATATCTTGGCTGTAGATAAAGGGCCAGTCAAAAGGATACTTATGAGTTTGTGCCTTTTGTGAGGTATTCATGTATTTGTAATGTTATTTTCCATTTACTTTTGGTAGTAAAAAGCAACATGGTAAAAATTATATCGACAATGCTACAAAAGAAAACTCACGTTTTAAAGCACTACTGGTAATGTTGGCCCAAGTGAGGTTGAATGTGAAGATTCCTGGTGTAGACTGAATTTCTGGAACAAGAGAAGGAGTGGCGAAAGGTGTTCTCTGAACATTCGTGGTGTCAAGCAGATTAATGGAACTCATGCACATAAGAACTCCATCACTTGTCACTTGAACAGGACAATCAATGACATCTGCGCCATCATCAATGGCACTATGGTAGGCCAGGTCTGTACAGTCCGGATAGTCTCCACTAGCACCATTATGCGAGATAACTAAGGGTTTCCCTGTAAAGAAGCACTACAAATAATTAATAAACTGAGTTGAAATAGAAGATATCCAACCATCATGATACAATTACTAAGGTAGGCCTTACTCCGATATGAAACATACCATGATCAGTCTTATTTGAATTCAGATTAGCAAAACAACCTGCGGATGAGAACATTCAAATGCATTAGCAATGAACTTTATTTGCTTACTTCTTCATAAAAACAACTAAATATCATACTAAGATTTCGCGTGGGCACAAACATATCTTAAAATGTGGTAAGGTTATTAGACTCTACAATTTCAATATATTCATCACTGGACAGTCAACACTTTGAACACTAAGACTAAATGGGGGATTAGGGGACAAACACTCTATTATTAACCCGACGTGTTAGAAAACATAAGTTCCATAGAAGGACTGTAATGTTATGCCTTTACTTAATAAATGTGCAAGTCCAAAATATTGTTATAGTAGAACAGAGGAAGTACTTAAAAGGATAATATAATAGGAAGAAGGTCAAAACCGATAACTACATTGTAGTTGAATCCTTATCATGTAGTAATTCAAAACTTAGTAGCTTACCAATTGCCTCTGATGCAGTAATAGGGTAGTCTGACAGTACACCATCAACAGAGAAGCCACCATCACTGATAAAGTTTAGGTATTCCGCCAAAGGATCGTAGCTGTAGTTATAGGGAATAATTCTATCATTGGCAAAATCAGATGCATATATTTCCAGCCCTGCTTTGTGTGCATCTGTGACAATTGATGTGGACGGCAGTAGATAGTTATCATTTGTCACCTGCCAAATGTAGTCCTTAGGGGCCATTATGCCAGATGCAATAGACTTAATAAACGTCAGGTTACTCAACAGCGAACCATATGTTTGGTTCATAGAGTGATCTAATAGGGCTTTATCAAGAAAGCTATACACAAGCTTTGTTTTGCGACCAACTCTTGCAGATATATTTTTGAGGAAGCCCAGTTCAGGTGACGAGATATAGTCCATGGATACCAGCTTTTTGATTGAAAGTATGTATCTACTCATGTCCAAACCATGTTGTTTGTAGAAGATGGGATGCTACACATATGAAGAAAAAAAAAGGAAATTAGCTTTCGAGTGTAGCATAACACTAGCTAGCAACAAAATAAATAAATTATGGTTAAGTTCCAAGAATAGTAATTCAACCTGGACATTCAGCCAAACAGCAGACGAGTTGACAAGGTACTGAAAGTCAGTGACACTGACGATAGGATAAATGGCGTCGAATCTCTCAGTGCGAGACCAAATTGATTGCGTTACTGCTCAATATAGTAGATATTCAGTTAAGAAAAATAGCTCACATCATTAGAATAAATTTGTAAGCCCACATGACCGTAGAAATGATTTTGACCAAACAACACACAAAAACAGTACTAAAAAATAATGTCAATGCAAACAACTTAAGATGTCCATAATGTAAAACTAGTACGTACTAACATATAACACCCATCGCTGTAAACGAAAGGCTTTGCTTTGCAGTGGCATAAATTGCGAGCTGTACTCACGATAAACTGCAGACCGAAGCTCATTAATGGTGAAGTCCGAGACAAACCATCCAGTCTTGTGCACACCGTCGATGACGTAGGCCCGCTTCCTGGTGGGGTACGCTTGGCCGACGGTGGTGCAGTTGTTCATGTTTATGTCCCGGAGGCAGACCCCAACACCGTCCTTTGTCAGCTGGACGTCGCACCACATAGCTGTGCCAGGCGCGCTGGCGTCCTTGGCGAGAGAGTAGGCGTCTTGGCTGGAATCTGGAAACACTCCTGAGAACCCGCCTTTGGCGATCACAAGTGGAGCGGCACCTGCAGGAAGAACAAACGGTCATGATTGCTGTTGCCGTGTCCCGTTAGAGACTGTATATCTGCTCAGATCATCGCTCAATTAGTTTTGCGCTTCTCCTATATTTTATATTTCAGGTGCCTAACTTGTTTAGTGTTATTCAGACTAGTTAATTCTATCGTTGTTTGACTAAAGAAAACAATTGTGAATTGTCTCTTATGAGTGAGTTGTCCTTTTAATTGTACTAGTTGGTTGTATTAGACTGTTGTCTGAAATCATCTTAGAATTTAGGCAACTGAAGTATAGCAACTCAGCGGCAATCACTCCACTTGTCAGAGAAGAACCGAAACTGAATTCTGGAATTTCCAGAAGCAATAACCAGATGTTACTAGTGTCTTAGAGAGACAGAGAACAGAACTCCCTGCGCTCGTCAGCGAAACTCTGAAACTCTAGAACAGGCATCCCCAAGAAGGCCCCAATTGGGTTTGCCAGCAGCTACCGACCCGCGGAAGCAATAGCATGCACACGGCTCCTACGAACGAATGCACGAAGCGAAGCAGAGTACTGCAGGTGCGGGCAGGACGGCACGGCACGCGTCGAGGAAGCTGTAGAGAATGAAGGAAGGCTGGGGTGCCTTACCGCTGAGGGTTTTGTAGTCGGAGGGGAGCCGGGGGCCCTGCGCGGCGGCGGCGCCGCCGACAAGGGCCATGACGACGCAGCCCAGCAGCAGCGCGGCGAAGGCAGCGGCGGCGGCCACCCCTCCAGCACCTCTACCCCGTTCTGCTCCTTCGTGTTCGTGGCGTCTACTCCTCCCCATCTCCGAAGCTTCCAGGACCTTCCCGCGGCGCACGGGAACTGGAGGAGAAGCTGTTGCAGCAGCCTGCAATAGCACTCACTGAAACGAAATGGAAACGGCCTCTTGTTTTTTTCGGTAGGCAAGCATATATAGCAGCCGTAGGCACCGCCGCGTTCAAACACTGGCCCCACCTGTCTGTACTCGAGGAAGGTGGCGCACTGAGGATGGGGCCACTGCTCAGTGACACGCTCGTGAGCACGCGCTGCGTCAGCCACAACGAGCGGGGAGTAGTGGCCCGTAGGGTCCTTTTTCAAATTTTAAGTAACAGTACGCCACGGTTTTGTGTCTTGTCCTGACTTTTCCTTGCAGTTGTCTTTTGGTCATTTGTCAGGCCTCAGGGCTTGATGAGTTGTTTTCCAAATTATATCATATTAAAGATTTGGCAAGTCATGATTTTAGCTATATTGTTTGGTTTGCTACTAAAACTTATTAATTCCTCACATTGGCTTGCCAAATCTATTGCAAAATTTTTTATCTAACTTTGTCTTACCAAATCTTTAGTATGATAAATTTTAGTCGCAAACCAATCAAGCCCTTAGTGCTGATAGTGCTTTAAAATTGAAATGATAATCGTTAGCATAGCTTAAGGGAAATCATTGTCCAGCCAGATAACAACTCCAGACTGTTATACCAGAAACGCATGCAAGTGGCTCAAGTTTTTTTTTTTTTTTTTTTTTTTTTTGCTCTACGCCTCCAAACATATCCTTCCAAAGAATATGCAACAGGATGGCGAACAGGACTCCGCTAAATGAAAGCTCACTAACCATGTGTTATTCGCAGTACACATGGTTATGAGCAAGTAGAACAAATTAACGGAAAGTTAACGGAATGGTAGAAATCAACAACGGAGCAACCTTTCAATGCTATTTCTCTAAAGCTGAATCTTTTGATGGTATTTTTCCAAAGTCAGGATCTTTCGATGGTACGAATCTAATTCTCCCCCAAAAATAAATCATAATGTTGTTCCGATGTCTTTTATCGAACTTTGCTCGACACTTTCACCAATATTTGTGAAGCGACCCTGCCATTCCTACTGTGTCAATCGCAGATAGACCCAACCGCCGCTTTAAAATGGACCACACTTCATTAGCGAAGGTGCAATCTTTGCACAAATGTGTCGGCGTCTCATTGTCTGTCCCGCAAAGCTTGCAAATCGGGTCATTGGGCTAATTCCGTTTGATTAAATTGTTAGCGGTAAGGATCTTCTTATGCAGTAAAGTCCAAGCAAAAAAAACGTCATTTGGGTTCTGCCTTTGCTTTCCAAATCGGCATGAGCTTCATTTTGCTAAAAGTTCCTTCAATTTGGATACGGTAGGCACTCTTGGTTGTGTATTCACCGTCCGCTGTCCATCGCCAACTAATACTGTCCTCAATACTTTCATTTAGCTGAGTTTGCCCTGTGAACCGATTTGCAATGCCTCTAAATACCTTTTTATGGAAGCTCTGCTCACTAGACAGCCAGTTACAGTTAGTTGTAGTGCTTTGCATTTTAGTAGCTCCTTTTTGACTGTATATGGTACAAGCACTGAATTTTCAGTCTGAAACTGAGATAAGATGCCGTATTAGTGAGTGCCACGCAGTTGTAAAGCGCAGCGCACTTCCTCGACCCGCTGTCCGACCGTGACTTCTTCAATTCCCTCGCGTTCAGCTGCGGCAGATTCGCTAGAAAGTGGTGTGGTGGTCGTCTGGCACGCAGCCCACGCGGGCGGTGCGATCAAGATCAAATGATGGCATGGTGCACGACCGATATGCTTTTTGCGGCATAAGCTATGTTCGGCTGGCAGAATTTTGGTCGAAACTAGCTGAAAAATATTGTTTTAGTTGAATTATTGTGAGAGAAAAAGAATGTTTCGATAAAAAAAAAGAAGCCGGAGTAAGCCGACAAACTGTGTGCGCTATCTATGGTACTGGTGGTGTGGCATCTACTACAGCACTAGCTAGCTGGGTGCTTATCTGATAATAAATCCCCTCTCTTGTTCCCTTCCCACTAACACAGGGCGGGAAGAACACGGCAATAGTGTACGTTGATCACAATATTCAGGGCACCCATTAAGAGCTGGAAGAGAAGAATTAGTCAAGGAAAGTAGCTGGGAAACAGTGACGAAACGGTAATAGTGGAAGGAAGTGCGCGCTGCTAGCTGCAACGTAACGGGTCAAGGTGGATTGCGACGGTGCCATTTTGCCGAGGGCAAGAACAAGAGAAGGGCCTGTTTTCCACGGCGAATAACACGACTAGGCCGTATGCATGCATGGCCACACAAGCCACCGGCATCGATACATGAAGTGGAGAAGAATAAAGTAAAGCCAGAGCATCATCGTGCATGGAATGGAATCAATCGAAGCGCCGGTTCTTGGCCCACACGCACGGCGGCTTGACCTGGATTACCGCGTCAACGGAAAGAGACCAAAAGAAAGCACACACTTGGTCGGAGCGGAGATTATTATTATATATATATATATATCTGATGATGAATGATCGGCTGATCAGCTTTTTAGCTGTTTTTTTTTTATGATTTCGAAGGATTCAATAGTATTTTATGAGATAGAATAAATTGAGAAGAACTGGTCAGCCGAACACCCCAGTATAATGATGATGTCATCTGTCACCGCCGGTCAAGTCGTCGATTTCGTCTTTTTAGCTAGCGAAGGGAATACGGACTGAGGCCCCATTTGTTTGCGCTCTTGCACGCTCTGGCTCTGGCTCCTAGTTCACTGTTGCGCACTGTGCGATACTGAAGACTGCTGTAGCGGACAAAAAGAGGGCTCTGGCTCCGGCACAGGCAAGAGAGGAGCCAGAGGAGCTGCAGTTTTGAGGTTCCTCCCGGCTCCACCACAGCACTGTAGCGGTAGAGGAGGCGGAGCTAGTAGTAGCCCCTCCCAGGCCCTGAGTATGCATCAAATATTTTTTTTCGGTCGTGTTCGTCGCGTTTTCTACTTGTCTCACTGTAATGCACTCCGTCTCTCCCGAATTGACCGTTGTTCTGGAGTTGGAACCATATCCCGAACAAGTGTCGTTTAGGCTGGTCCAACACCTACGAGCTAGCCCTGCAGCTTTAATCCTATCACCCCATTCCACCTCCTCAGCAACGTGATTGGTCTTTGTGAAGGCAGAATAGCCATTTTTTATCTCAACTATTACTCGAAGCTCAGTTTCGTTCCTAAATTTTTAAACTTTCCATTATGGCCTCAAACTTTGTATTATGGCTCAATTTCATCCTAGAACTATTAAAATGATTATTTTAGTCCTCAAACTTTGCATTATGGGCTCAATTTCATTTATAATCTATCAAAGTGTATTTTGTTCTTTAAATTTTTATTTTTAACTCAACTTTGTCTATGGTTAACTCCAACACCACCTGTGATTAGAGATAGAAAAATAATATTCATCCAAAAACTCTTTTGTGGCCATTAATAATTCCAAACTCATATTTTTAATGTTACCTTATAATAGTACCATTTATATACTCTCTTCGTCCAGAAAAAAATACAACTACGGGTTGCGTGCTAATAAAAGTAGTTCATATTTGATCAAGTTTTTAGTGAATAGTACTCATATTTATGGCTCCAAATCAATTTATTATGAAAATACATTTCGTAATTAATTAATGATATATATTTGATATCATAAATAGTGATTCATTTTTATCCATAATTGGTCAAATTCAAGATACTAAAACGTGACACTGCTAGAATTGCGTTCTTTGTTGGACGGAGGGAATATATCCGACTAAATGATATTTGTGGGAGCAATTACAGTTACATCAAACATTATTTATTCTTTAAGAATACATGGATATATTGAAACAATAGCATATCTATCATTTTGATAATTCATGGATGAAATTGTGCCTAAAATATAAAGTTTTCTTTTTAAATAGATAAAATTGAGTTAGAAATAAAATGTTAAATGCACTTTGATAGTTTATGGATGAAATTGAGCATAAATTGCAAGTTTGAGGACTGAGACGATATCTTCATTAGTTATAGCATGAAATTGAGCCTAAAACTAAAGTTTGAGGACCTAAACGGCCGTTTTAAAAGTTTAGGGATGAATTAAGCCACGAGTAATAGTTGAGGGACCAAAATAGCTATTCTGCCCTTTGTGAATGACTCCAGAACAACTGAGGAGAGAGATCACTGCCATGCGTACTACTCATAGGGCTCTTTTCATCTTTTTGCTTTTACCTTAGGGCTTGTCTAAATCTAGAGCGTAAAGGGGATATCGTATGGGGTGTTCGGATACTAATAAAATAAATAAATTACAGAATTTGTCTGTAATCAGCGAGACGAATTTATTAAGCCTAATTAATCAGTCATTAGCCTATGTGTTACTGTAGCACCACATTATCGCATCATAGGCTAATTAGGCTTAAAAGATTCGTTTCGCAAATTAGTCGCAAACTGTGTAATTAGCTATTTTTTAGTCTATATTTAATATTCATTGCATGTGTCCAAACATTCTATGGATATGGAGCAAATTTTAGGGTAATCTCCGTGTCTAGCTCCAGAACGACAATCAATTGGGTATGGAGGGAGTAATTGCATGACTAATTGCGCGATCGACGACCACGCCGCGATGCCAGTCGCCCACCAGGCCAGCGCACGGCGCGCCGAGCCGACCACGGCCAGGGCCCGGGGGACGAGTGTTGGTTTGTTGGTGCACCCTGTTCGCTTGTTGGTTTCAGCTAGACTTATTCAACCAACCAACAGTATTTTTCTCTCACTACAGACCAGCATCAGCCAGCCCAAACCAACCCAGAAACCAACCAGCGAACACGCCGCACGACGGCGAGCAGCAAGTTGCTCTTGCATATTGGGTCACTCGCTTGTGTCTGTTAGTCTTAGTACCCCTACTACCATACAAGTTTTTTCGTACCGGATTAATTGATGTGCCTGACTTTTAATAGAGTAAGTTGACCAGCCATTACTGCAAAGATCGGTTTTGAATCAATATTATCATCGTCAGGGTCAAAAATCGTCACGGAATCGGTCGATCGGCAGGCAGCATCAGCGAAAAGCTTGTGCTTGTGCCGTGCGAGCGCCGGCGACGGAGACTGACTGACAGGCGCCACCAGGTCGTGCACTCATCCGGCGCGCCACGCAGCACCCAGGGGCATGCATGCGAGCCGGGGCAAGCTTAAGGATGGCAACAGAATATACCCGTCGGGTATCGTCGGAACGTTCTCTTCTCCGCTACGGAGAATTCATCCTGTCCCCGTTTCCGTTAACTGTCCTGGGTATAGATTCTTGCACGTCCCCATACCCGTCGGGCATCGGTCGGGTAACAGATACCGGACGGGTACTGCATACCCGATAAACAAGGACACTTGGGGTCGCAGCTTTGCAATCGGAGACGTTTTTTTCTCACCCGGGTATAAGTGTCGGAGTCTCGGAGATGCCGAGGAGAAGGAGCGAGGTTGCGAGGAGGACGAGCAAAGGTGGCAGAGAGACTAAATTGAGGAAGCGAGGGGCACAAGCGCTCGTGAGGCAGGTATGCTTGTGCTGCCGGCGGAGATGGTGAGAAAAAATTGAACTAGGGTTCCTAAAACACACAGATTATATATATGATTGTTCAGATTTAGGTCAAAATACCTATATTAAGCTTTTTTGGGCATAATACTCGTATGATAGCTCAAATAGTCAGGTTCTTCAACGGGTAACGGAGACGGATAAACAGAGAACGTTCCCGTACTCGTTATACTCGTCGAGGATAAATTCTTATCTATTTAGATACCCATAAATAAAAATATGATCACATGCTAGTTTCCTAACTAATCAAATACCCGTAGACCATTGCCATCTTTAGGCAAGCTAGGGAAAGGCAGAGGAAACCGGAGAAAGAAAGGCAGACACCACGTGCGTCCGTGCCCACTGCCCAGGCACGGCAGAGAGATTAGGCTACAGGGAGCGTGACGGCTGACGTGATACGACCATGGTCGGTCTCCACTCTACAGGTGCTGCTGCAGGATTGCAGGTAGAGTGTACTAGAGTTCAGCCGGGCTCCCCTCTAGTGCTGTCGACCGTGGACTACTTGAATTTTGGATATATCCCTTTGGATTAATAAGAATAAAGCGTAGATATTTTTTAGTGTGATATTTATTTTGGGTCTACCTCTCCCGGTGCGATACGATACCGCGGCGACGTGGAAGGAAGACGCCCCATGCGATACGATACCGCGGCGAAGGAAGGAAGGCGTCGTACATTGGGCGACGTCGAAGGAAGGCGCCCCTCTTCTCCCCGTGCGATCCCGCGAGCACATATGGAAGGCGCTGGCAGGTGGGAACGTGATGCCCGCTCGCCCCAATCCCGCGATCCATCCACGCTCCATCCACTCCTGCGAGCCAACTCCAATCACGCTCGCACACGCGCATCGCCGACGCCGCCTCTCCCTCCCTGCCCTCGGCCCTCGTGCACCACGTTGCGTTCTGCTCATCTTCTAGGACAGCGAGACGCAACGATACACGGAGGTCGCCGCCGCCTCTCCACCATCCTCCGCGCCTGCACCGGCACCTCGCCAAGTCGGACGCCGCAGGAGACCTTTGATGCGCCATGACTGCCCTGCCCCTCGATCGCTGAACCGCTACCGCAACTGACGTCCACACCCGTCGTGGACGACGACTATGATGCATCCATTGTCCGGCCCCAATCCACCTCCTCTGCGCTCCATGGATCTCGATCTACATTGAGACCTTAACTGCTAAGGTCAGCACTTCTCGATTCCTGTTTCACTTCCATATTGTTCTCCTGATACTCCGATCCCCTCCCCAGAGAGATGGAATACTAGAAGGATAGATGCGAGGGCAGGTACGTTGGTGGATGTGGTTATGCATGTTGTGGAGAGATCTTTGATACGCGTCAGGTTGCTCAAGTTGGTCATTGAGATGGGTTTTGGGTGAAAAAGAACATCTACAACGTCTCATGTGAGGGCTGCTTTGGGTTCTGCGTGTCAGATTGACGAGGAGTTGGGTGTCAGATTGATGAGGAGACATCTAACAAGCTCGAACTCTCTATGGTGCAAATTATTAATTTGTTGTTGCTTCGTTTCCCAATCTCTGTGATACGCGTCTACTTTATAGGCAACATGTTCGATGAAATTCCACTTAGGTTTGTTTTGCTTTTTTTGGTGTTTACTAAACCGACTTGCAGCCTCATGTATCCTGCACACTGAAATCTATTTTTCATGCATGCAAAATTTCCCCATCAGAGCTCAACCCTCCATGTGTTTTGTTCTGCGTATTAAATATCTACAAACCTATGTCCTTGCCTTTGATTCTATATTTAGTTGGTCCAGGAGTAAGTAGAATATGTTATTAGCCTTTTCCTAATGTCATTTGCATGTTTGTTGATTGGATGATGCATTTTTTCTATAGAAGGGAACCATTTAAGTAGTTTTTTCTGCCACGAACCTATTGTTTGGTCCCTTTTGTTTACCTTTAACGTTGATCATTTTTCTCTTCTGTAAACAAAGGCGATTTGTCTCTTTTGCGCTGGAAAGTTGTTTTTCATATGTAGCTTATTTCCTTATAATGCAATCAAAGTATTCTGATGGTGTTTTAGATATTTTATTTAAATGTGGAGATTTGGTGTATGCTCTGTACATAGTAATATGAGGTTACCATTAGTCATGATAATAGCTTAAAGATTGAATGTGTGTTAGTAGCGATGATGCAATCTCTACATTATCTTGTAGCAAGGTTCTTTTTAATGCTTATATTACAGCCTCCTCTTGATGTGATCCTAGGTGTTGGTGGACAACAGGGAAACTACCCCTACGTGTCCAAATTTATGTATAGTGGTTGCAAATTAAATTAACCACAATGCTTAAAATATTTAGCTAATTATAACCTATGTTTCTAGTGCCCTAGCTTCCTAATAAATACTGATTATGGCACATGACTACTTTACTTGTTGGGAAGAAAATTTTTGACCTGAAGTGAACAGCTAAATGTGAATTTTGTGAAGGTCCTATAATGCAGTCTTTTCCTATTGCTGATACTGGAAATGGTGGAGCCTTTGTTTTTTAATTGAAATGCGACTTATTTTTTATCTTGATTGGGCAACTCTGCTCTGTTAGCTGACTCTGCTCTCTATGTTCAATGCATCGTAAGTTATTCATAATTTTTGCACCACAGGGGACAAGAATTGCGAGCTTCGATTGCACCATTGCGTGTCAACTGTTGGTGGAGGCTCTATTTTCAAACACCTACTACAATATATGGTATAAAATGGTTTCTTATAGAATATGTTTTCCAGATAACTATTAATTTGAAATAGATTTTGCTTGCACCCTTGAATTATATTGAAAAAAATAGTTCATCGATTGTACAGTTCCACTCCTTTCTGCATGCTAGAAAAAATGTCCAGCACTCTAATTGAAGATGTGTTGTTTTTTCTTCACGTGATATGTTGTTTTCCATCTCTCTAATACATTTGGAAATCCTTCTTTTATTGTTTTGCTCGTATACTGACAATAGCTTTGTAGTTTTGAATTAGTTGGGAGCGATGCACTGATGTAGCCTTGTAAACCTGCAGGTGCTATCTGTTGCAGTTTACAACCACTATAACGGATATACTATGAGTCTTTATAAAAGGGGTCAGTTGCACTTCTTTGTGTCAATTTGTCTTTTCTGCAAATAATGAAATAACGAATGATATTCATTCCTGCACTTGTAGAAACTAGAATTCATAAATAAATGTCTACAATACTAGATCTACTGGACATTGCTCCCATCGATCAGTGCCGCCGCCATTGCTGCCCCTTGGTGAGATCCCTACCCGATTCAACGCGTCTTGCTACAAATCGCCAATCTATGCTCTTGGTTTAGCACTGGTGCACTGCTCTAGCAATGGTGTTGTTCGACTCCCCTGAACAACTCCCCAAGCCCGCAAGAACGGCAGGCAGCCAGTCGAGCTCCCCACACTGGTAAGTTGCTTGGCATTGGAGTTCCGATCCATTGAAGCTTTGTTTGCAAGGTCATTGCTGTGAACCCAAATATGGTTAAAGTGATTGCTAGTTTTGTGTCTTAATAAGTCAGTTTTGTGTCCTAATAAGTTCTCTTTCCATTTAACAATTCACTTGCATTGTTCAATGCTTTATTCCTGTATAATCGATCACTACAGTTTTCAATGCAATGCCCAACAAACCAAACATCTTCATTGCCTACGTGCACAAGTGCCATCAGAGTCAATGCTTAATTAGCTACTTTGGTTTTTCTCTTATAATCATATTTTCCAACTGCCGACATGGAACCTTACTAAAGTGCAAAAAAAGAAGAATAAGTTTTATCTTGAATTCTTGCATCTCATACATGCTGAATCCCTAGACTGGATAAGTTTAGACACGCTCAGAGTTTGCCTATGGTTGTATGTGAAGCGACCTGATTTTCGTGAAGGGAAATCCACAGAGTCGAAGTGTATTATGACCGTTGTAGATCATATTACCCAAATTTCAGTCGAATACCACATCCATACAACGATAATATCATAGTACATAAAGTGCGGAATTACATAAATTATTACATTGCCGCATTGGCGGAATCAAAGGTAGCATTCATCCAGAACAGCTTGGAGATAAGATCACCAAAACTCGAGCGTAGGAACAAACCCCTCAACTGTTAAACTCCTCAGAGCTATACTCCTCAGCAGAACCTGTGTGCCAAAGTTTATCAGTACGATTTGTACTGACCACTCCCACCCTATGAGCAATGCTTTGTGGAAATTGGATACAAGTTGGATATAATCAAAAGGAACCTATAAGGCTGGGGTTTCCTATGTATTAGCATATCAAGTATATAATAGTAGTTGGTCAAGTTTTTAACACCATTCTCACACACATTCGACCCCCTTTTTCTGTCCAAAGCCAGGTTTCGATCCTGAGATCGATATACCACCATCTCCATATCATCACCATACCACCACCATACCATCGCTCAGTCGACAGGCCAACTCCCTCTTGGCACTGTCTCATGGCCTGTAGCCCTTGGCTATGACCGACACTCTCTCACAGGGGAAGAAGAGAAAGACTCATCTCGCTATCTAGTTTAAGCGAAACCCAGAAAAGGTCTATAGCCGCATATGTATTGATCAATCAACCATACACTTTGCAGAGGTTTTACATAACCACAAGATCTGCCTTCTTCGCTGACCGTCGTCAACTGGGCTGATTTCGGCCGCTTGCTACCTAGGATAATGCCACTCTACCATTCAGCCCTGGTACACCCCAAGTCTAGTCTGGGGTGGCTGAAACTGTGAGTCACGAGCCGAGTCCACAAGGTCACCATGAAGTCTCGAAAGGGTGTGGGGGGAATCCTCCGTGCCCCATACCTCCTTGCACTGTCCGCTATCAACCTAGCAGTAGCGGCAATATCCTACCAAGTAGTCTGGTCGTCCCGCACCATATAGGGCGAGTGGTACGTAAGGCTTCCCAGTGAATCTGAGTACTAGTAAGTCCTTAGAGATGACCAAGCCAGAATGTCTTCATTAGGGTTTTACCATGCCACCATAGCACCTCCACCCCGGGCTCCTCCCATCATAGGTTCACACCTAGGGCCACCTCATATCACCATTTACCCACCACAGGTATCCATTCCAGGGGTGCCCAGGTAGCACCTCACGGCAAGACTTGCCCCAGGCTCGTCGTATACTCCAACTTGGTCGACACAACCCTCACCCTCCACACACCCCAAGTCACACACGCAGCACTCTCCCCAAAGTCCAGATAACTCTAGTTTCCACCACGCATCAATATAGTATATATAAGCGTAGTAGAAATAATAAGCAGTGAAATATAGCAGCGAGTGTGTGACTAGCCAAATAGCAGGGTGAGCAGGGGTAATGTTGCGTCAAGGTAAAGGCCATCAAGAAAGCATACTACCATGCAAGTCCTATCATAGTGTGAAAATAACGATAAAGTAAGGCAATAGCAGTTCTATATTAGCCATGCGTAATAGGTGCTATGAGATTGGGTGGGATGTGGCACCTTTAGTGTAGTCATCTTCGTACTCCTCATGGTACTCTCGGTCCTCATCCATCTGGTTCTCCTCCGAGTCTGCAAATGATCGCATTATAGTCGTGTTAGCGACGTCTATAGAATAGCACAAAGAAGCAATGAAAATTCAAAGGAGCCAAATGCACACAAACATGGGTCCATTGCGTAGAGCTTGATTTTTAGATGAATTTTGGTCCTGTTTCATATTTTTCCGAGTTCGTATGAATTTCCAAAGTTTAAATCATTTCTAAAATGGGAAAAGGCTGAATTAATATCGTGCTGACACGTGTCATGCTCCTGTTGGTCCACGTGGCACGCTGACGTCAGCATGATGTCATCATCTCGGTTCTGGTACAGACAGGTGGGGTCCCGCTGACGTCATCATGACATCAGCATGACATCATCTATGTCATCAGCTACTGACAGGTGGGACCAGGGGCTCTTGGGTCACTGACATGTGGGTCCGGTCAAAGTCAACGTCAAGTCAATGGGCGAGTCAGCGGTCAACGGATCACAGCCACTGATAGGTGGGGCCAGAGCTGCTGACATCAGCAGCTGACGTTATCATGACGTCAGCATGACGTCATCTCGGCTGTTTCATCCTTTGACAAGTGGGTCCTGCATGGCGGTGTCACTAACATGTGGCCCTGGTCAATGGTCAATACAGGCCGGGCCTCGACTGGGCTGGTTGGACCTGGATTTGGGCCAGGCTTGGCCCACCACGTGGCACGCATTGGTGCAGCCACGTCACGACCCTAGGCCTCTACTGGGCTCTGGTCCACCGATCCGGTGCATGGTGGACTGCACGGTGTTGGTTCATAGATCGCAGACACGGTCTACGTAGTCCGGGTCCACCGATCCTTCTCCTCCATTTGGTTCACCAGGACTAGGTGCACACGTACGTGAACCAAGCAAGGAGAATTCCCCATTGTCCCCGACGCTCCCGCCAGCGGTGAGCTCGCCGGTGAGCCTCTCGGGCGGTACTGGTGCGCGATTAAGGTAGGCAAAAGTGTCACCAAGCCTCGGTGAGTGCAGTGGTGGGGTCAAGGTGGTGACTGGGGCTTCCTAGGGTTCCGGCCATGGTGAACGGCGGCTTGGGTTCATCGGCGTGCATGGACAGGGCTGCAGTGGTAGCGAGAGCCTAGTTGGAGGAGCGTGTGAGCTCCACGGTGCTTCTACGGCCATGGTGGGCGTGTTGAATGAGCTCCTGGTGCTCCTAGTGGCTCCGGCCACGGTGGTGGGGGCAAAGCGGAGGCTGTGGCGCTCCGACGAGGTGCGGTGCGGTAACGCAGGGCTCCGGTGGGCTTCTTCCTCGGCTAAGGTGAGCGCGGTGTGTCTCTCATCATGGTGGAGCTAGTCAGGGTGTCAACGTCGCCTTTACCACGATGTAGAAGATGCGATGGTCTTGCCATGGTTGTGCTCTCGGCCATGGTGAGCGTGCCCGTGCATGTGCGCTCCTGCTCCGATGTACAACGTCATGGCTGGGGTCCTCCTTTTGGCTGATGGCAGTGCGCATGGCGCGTCCTGGGTCTCGGCAAATGTGGCCATGGCGCTCTCCCTAGCCAACCAATTGGGCTAGGCCAGAGCTCAAAGCTTCAGTAAGGTTTCAATCATGGTGGTGCACGTTCCATTTGGCTAGGGAGGTGGTCTCAGCAAGATGGCTCACCGCGGGGAGCTCAAAGGCGATGGTGGTGGTGCAGTGTTGACGATGTAGCAGAGCCGAGCCGGGACAGAGGTACTCGTCGTCTTCCACGCCGGCGGCTCCTCCCTTCTTGCTCCGGCAGCGGCGTCCTTCTCTACGCCTCTCCTTCTCCTCTCGTCCCACGGCTTAGTGTGTTGGTGCGAACCGCACGGCGATGGCGAGGTGTGGTGAGGTGCTAGGGTTCTAGGCTCCTCCTTTTATAGGCGAAGCTCCAAGCTTCTCCAATGGCGGTTGATCAGGCGGCGGTGATGCGCGATGCACATCAGACATCTCACGGGCACGGGGCAGTTATTGTGGGGGTCACATGAGCGCTACGCCAAGGGGACAGGGTCATGCTCTTTGCGTGACCCCGGGTCCATGCCTGCTGCTCCGGTCGGTTCCTGGTCGAGGGAGAGGTCGATGTGGGGAGGAAGAAGACCCTGTTGCTGTGTGATTGACGACGAGGGCCCACCCGTCAGTTTGTCCTGGAGCGGGGAAGGCTGCAGCTGCTGCGCTGTGCTGCTGGGCCACGGTGTTGGGCTGGCCTGCTCTGGCTGGCATGCGGGGGAGTGAGAAGGAGGGGCCCTCGGTTGGGCTGGGCAGGCCGTTTGGGCCGAAATGGCCTTTGCCATTTTCTGGTATTTCTTGAAGGCTTTTCTATTTTCTGTTTTCAGCAATTAGTTACTAAGTCAAGGTTTAGTCAAAGTGTCTTAGGTTTTATTAGCTTGATGGTGGTTTACAAGGGTCATACATGGTGGTTTTTACCTTTCCCATATATTAGGGATATTATTGACTATTTTTGTTATACAAAAAATAGTTGTGGTTTTTATTAAGGCAATTTTTTTTTCCAAAATCTGGATATTGATTTAATTCAAGGAATTTAACAATTGTTATGAGGGTTTATTTACTCATCACATAAATCAATAAAATCCAAATCACATATTGAATTAAGATGCATGCGAGATTCTATTTCATGGGAGTTTCAAATACACATGTGATAATGCATCATGCTCTGCTTATGATATAACCTAGTTGGGTTGCACCTAATGCAAAACTAGGGTTTGGGTTCCACACATGTCACTTAACAATACATATGTTTTTAAACAAAAAAAATTCAGTTGGAATTTTTGGTGTGTGGATTTTTGGGTTGTTACAGTATGCGCTGGAAGGTCATGCTTACTAGGTGTTGTTGTTAGCATAACTGCATTGTTTCCATGCAAACCATGTTGGAGCTAGGGACCTTGCAGATCTATTTTTTTATTAGCTGCACTGGTTTGCCAGCAAAGTGAAAGAAAATCTATTTCTAAAGCATGTATATACATGTGTCTCAAACTATTTTTTTGCCAGTTTTAACAGAGAGATTTTGTATTTCCCCCCTTAATGCATATTTGTTAGTTTTGAAGGTTAACTTTCTTTGACATAATACCATTTGCAGGGCCTTGGAGTAGTAGCTATCAAACTCATACTGTTGGTTTATTAAATTCGATCAAGATAGTCACTGCTGGTTATTAAATTCAGTCAAGATTGTCATTGCTGGTTTATTACAACACCGAGAAGATGTTCTATGATTACTACAGCGCCGAGAAGAATGTACTAATATTATGATTCTTATATGTTCTACTGATTCAATATCTGGCTTTTCTTTACTGCAATTAGTATATAGCTTTTCACATGCCCTTATCCCTACTCTATTCTATGCAAATGGCTAACATTAATGTGTCTCAATTGCAATTAAGCTAGCTGACATATCAAATTTTGATACAAGGCTTTGGAAATTAATCAAGGATCTAAATGACGCTGATTTGTAAGTACTAATAAATTGGATATCTAATTAAGTACATTGTTCATACTTCTGTATGATTTATTTTTTCAATATATATTTTGCATGAGTGATGGTTGTATGTTAACAGATCTTGAACTCTCTAGGGTTGGTGACATCGTGGTATCATTACTCATTAAAAGACGGATACTAGAAACCTGCTCCCATAGCTGTAGGTATATACTTAGATTTGGTGCAAACTAATTTATCTGTAAGTTATATTTTGGAACTTGGTTTAAAGTTTGCTTTTGACAAGCAAGCCTTCTCTCTGCTTTGTTTAAGGAGAAAATTGGATTTTTGCTAGCCAAAACAGTGGCTTCATGAAATTGCCATCCCAATTGTTGGTTTTACAAAACTGAGGTATGTCACTTGTTACTGAGTCTAAAGAATCAGTACATTTCTTAGTTGGAATTTATGCCCTTGTAGGATTTGATGGAATCATGGAAATATGAAATATTAAAATTGTTTCTTGTGCTAGAGAACTGTCTTCATCAAAAAGATGTGTTCTTTCTTATATGTGCAGATCAGTCTCGTTGATACGTTCTCCTTTTTCCAGGTTGAGCAGCAGGTCATCTTGAGTAGCATTCTGGTGACACAGTAGGGGACTGATGCTGAGGAGCTTCAGGAAGATGGAGTACCTCACTGGTAACATATACAGCACTGTAAGTTTGAAATTGTCCTTGGTACTAGCAACACAGGAAGTTGAGAAGATAGGCTCAAAATTTATTTGGTTACTTAGCATGTTGACCTAATGGTTGTATGTAATTCGTCCTCTATTTATTTTTGTAACTAGTTGGGATAATAGCAGAACTAAACTAAGCCTTGAAGGGCATGTGTTCCCTAATCTTATTGAATCTGATGGTTATATGGTAATGCTATGCTACAAAAATGGCTCCGTGTCTAGAGAAATTTGCATTTCCTTTCTCTTGTCCTACAAGCATCAAGCATGCATTCCATTATCAATACATGGCCGATGATACTCATCATGATTTCAGATGTGAGAAATTGGTTGATGCGGCCCCTTATATGCTTGGCAAAACGTAGACCATTGAAGATACTTGGTGCATAATACAATGAATGGGTACAAATAACAATTTGTGCGGGTGTAATTAAGTTTTGGTCAGATGGATTATAAATTCATGATTGTGCCAAGTATTGCAAAGATGAGGTAAGAATGGGGGTTTAAAAAGTACGATTATGGAGGAGGATGGTTTATTTTTAGAAATATGTACTTCATACATTTTCTTAGGTAGACCTTATTACTTAAACATTAGGCGCTACATTAGTTGAAGCATCACTCCCAGGTCACAGCGCCACCGCCGTTCGATGTTGTGATGCCGCGCCGCTCGACTCCAGCTCCACCGCCACTGCTGTCCGATGTGGGAAGGCCATGCCGCTCAACCCTAGCGCCGCCACCGCTGTCCAACGTGGGGAGGCCGTGCCGCCGCCATACGACGCTAATATTTACATATATACTCGAACCTTGGTATGGAGATTTTTTGTGAGAGATTTTTTAAGACACGTAGTACTATCCATGTGACAGGAACTAATATTTACATATATACTCGAACCTGTATAATGGATGGTACGAAGATGTGGTGGAACTTATTCATGGATTTATTGGTGTCGACACAGAATTTTCGTCCCGTGCCGAGGACACACGCAGCAAGCCGGAAGGGTCTGCTCGATGGTGCTGTAGATCTGCCTAACTTCAGCGCAGGGATGGTCGATCCTACACACTCCACCCGAGACGTGCCAGTCAATTTGACCCTGTAATTGACAAGGAAAGAAAGCTTATCAGTAATTAAGGGCGGAACTTGCCGGTGTTGCCAGACAGTCCCGAATGTGTGGCTCTGAGAACCCATATGAAAGGAGATCGACTAAACAGTCAATTCCAGCATATTCATGAGAATAAATCGGTTAAAGCTCATTGGGTTGTATAAGAAGAATCAGTTATCATTCAAGATAAATGTCATTATTTGAGCACATATTAATCAATGGCAATAAGATATCAACAATGATTGATTTATGCTGAGCCAATGATTACAAGCAACCGAACCCCTTTTATATAAAGAAAAATTCAACACCATTTAACCGTTTAATAAAGATAAATCTAATAAATATGTTAGATCTCATCTATCGCTATGACCAGTGGGGCATGAGGTAGAATCATGCAGTCCGTAGAAATAACAATAGACTCAACGACCCTAACTCATTACTAATATCAGTGGGGCATGAGACAGAATCATGCAGGCCATAATACAATAATAAGATTATAGGGCTAACACATCTTTCAACCTATATTTACTTCAACAGTCTCGTGATGCGAACTGCTCGTGAAAGCACTCGATATCGGCTAAAACAGTCAATTCAGACATAGCGCACAATTAAAGTCATGCCTTATCAGGAATAGATCTACCGAATAACGATCCCCACTCCACAGTGCTAACAGTGGGGTGTGAGGTAGAATCACATAGACTGTGATAGCGGGCCAGTGAACGGTTTTCGCTAGCCAATAAATCTACTCAAGACGCAACATGCTCTAACCGCATGCTATGCACGATCAAGATTGATGTAAAACAACAGATAAAACGTAACTCATCGTTTAATGTACATATTAGATCAGTTTTAGATTAACAAACGATGGGCTAAACATGATATAAGGCCGATCTAGATCAATCTCAATCGGGTAGAGTGATATTGCTGTAATTTAGATGAATAATGAAAACAGTAAGCAATATCGGTAACTTAATGAATCTACCAAAGACTGCCATTCTAAGATAGAGCCGATAACTTGACCTTGATCTAGTTCATACAGTGGGGGTCGACCGGATTGATGCAGCCATACTTGAACTAGGCAAGAATCAATAACTAACTTATACCAGAGTTGCAGTGGAGGTCGACCGGATCAATGCAGCTGTACGAACAGAGGTATAAGCCATGACGGTACTTACAACAAGCAGTGGAGGTCGACCGGATCGATGCAGCCGTACTTGCTGAAGAACTCACCGAGATCTACTCTACTCCTACTCCTAAGGGGTGGCCAGAGCCGAAAAAGTAAATTACTTGAATATTGGATTGATTGTTGTTCTTTACAATAGCCGGGGTTTGGTATTTATACCCGGAGTCTAAACATGAATCCTACTCGAGCACGATTCGTTACAATTTTCTGGCATAAAAGAAAACATTCCTAATTTAAGATAACTTGTACCCTAATCTTTCTCCTTTTTGTAGAGTCCATCATGTTTCGTCCTGGCACCGATTGTAGCCTTTGTCATTATCTGTCAGCGCTGCCTGAAGAAAGTCGATTCCAGTGCTGCATTAGAATCAGCTAATTCCGATCTGCATGCAATTGCTTCCTTGATGACATGATCTTAGGAGCTTTTCAGTCTCTATGAGACTCCTTCCAAATTTTGGTGTAAACACTTGCCCCCCAATTTTGGAATAAAAGTAATTTTATTCCAAAATTATCATGTATGTATCCCTAATTCGTCCGCAGTCATGGGCAGAGAATCTTGATATGGGGTCTACTGTTTGTCGCCGTCCATAGCTCATGAGCCTATGCCTCAAAATTTTTACAAGAGCGCCACTGCTTCACGGGCACTTGGATTCATCTTTCCGGGCCGGCTATAAAATGTTTATCCGACCCTAGTGAGAGCAACTCAACAATCCAGCCATGTTTTTCTTCTATCTGCTCCCTCGAGTGCTTCTAGCTCCGCCAGACCCTCCATGGTCCATTCTTTTACTATGAAGATCTTGAGTGGTTAGAAGAATCCTTATGTATAGGATGATTATGTCGCTCATTCTAGCGCCTTGTTGAGCAAGAGGATCAACTACTGCGGCTAGAAAAAGTCTTGTGATATCACCTGTGTCTTCTCACCATGCTCGTAGAGTTGTTCTAGTGTTTGCAAGGGCTAAAATGTGTGGATACCTTCCCCTTGTTTGTTCCACCAAATGCCCACTGGAAAAAGCCACAGGCTTCTTTCCCACAGTTTCCCAGCCACCGAGAATTAGCTAGGTATCTGTTGGGTGGCCTTTCTCCTTTTCCTGGCACAATTCTATCAACAGGCCGATGTGACTTGGTTAACAATGACCTTCGGCCTTATGGGGATCCGGACTCCCTTCAATCCAAAGAAGTCTTGGTGGGTCAGTCTACGGTCAATGTAAATTCTTTGTATCCGCCCCATGATATTTTGTAATTCGGGGAAGTAATAAGTCCAAATTTATTATTTCTTAGTTATCTATCTCCTAAATTTCTAGAGTGTCAATCCGTTTCTATTCCTGATTTCAGTTTTACACCCCCGGCAAAGTCTATCTTCTTGCCTTCCCAGGCTATATATACGGGCCATGGCTCTGGATCAAAAAACCACTCGCTTCATCTCAAACCTCCTACATCCTAGTATAGTTTCTGCTTTTTCCATAGGCTTGAGATCATGGAGAACAGCAATAGATCTGCTGAGGAGGCCCTCAATGGACCTGCATCATCGTGTTAGTGCTTCATCATTAGGAGGGTGCAAATCATGGCGCCCCCACTGCCTCAGGGGATAGGACTGAGCCCGTTCAGCCTTTAGGGTCCTCTTCGTTAATAGCTCGTCGTTAGCTCCCCTGTTATCAGAGGAGGCAGATTGACAGCGATGATCTGCTTGCCTCAATTAATCAGCATGGCTAGAGTCTCGTTGAATGTCTCTCCCTCATAGAATTGGCCCTGGCCATGGTTCGGTGTCGATCACCTCCCGAGGTCGATTCAGTGGAGGATAGGTTGGCCAAGGTCGAGGCCAGAATTACGGGTGAGATATCTGTCATAACCTTTGCACCTTTTCAATTTCATCTTCAAGACTCTGATCATCTCCTCTTTGAATCCTTTTAGATCTATCTGCCCAACTAGAGAGCCTCCAAATGGCTGCGGAGCACGCGGTGGGATTCGTCAATGCCAGAGGCGTCATTCTGGTGGTTCGCCTGCACAACATCCCGAACTGTGTCAGAGAGGTTGCTTTGCACGGCGTTCGTCATGGCACTGCCATGGCATTGGCTGCTGCACAAGCCCGTTTGGTTCTTAATCTTCGGCTTCTTCCCCATGGTTTTTTGAATGCAGCGTACCCTGGGGAGCATGAGCGCTTGGTTGAGGATTTTATGAGCGCCGCCAACTCTGTAGCTTTCAATACTCTGGCTAATGATATAGTAGGCAAAGTGTTTTCTGGTCTGTAGCTTGTAATAGGTGACGTTTAGCAAACAACCTCCCCTCCTTGAGTGATTTCCCTTTGTTTCGTGCTTCATACCCATCACCTCATTCGAGTTTGCTCTGCTTCTATAGGTGATACACATTGTATTGGCTTTTACTCCTTTGGGTTCATTTTTGCACTGGACACGATACCTTTCTGATATCGGCTATTAAGGCTATCGACCGAACAGATCACTTATTAAGTATTGATCCAAATGCTAGGATAATATTTCTTTAAATATTTCCCGTTGATTGCTCATCCAAATTCTTCCTCTCCTTTTAGTGTTTCCAAAATATAAGCATTACTAGGCGCACACCGTTTGATCCGATAAGGTCCTTCCTAGATAGGTGACCATTTGCCGAATTTACTGTCCTTTCATCCGATCGGCAATTTCACTTTTCAGACCAAGTCTCCTTCAGAGAATCGCTTAATCTTGACCTTTTTATTGTAATATTTCACAACCCTCAGTTTATTGGCTTTGATATTTTCAAGAGCACGCAACCGAAGGCAACTCAAGTCTTCCAAATTGTCTATCATAAGATTCTTGTAGACTTCAGCTGACAAATCATTCTGCAGCGTAATATGCCTCGATCTAGTCTGAACTTCCCAAGGAAGAACTGCATTATGACCATACACAAGTTCATAAGGTGACGTTTTAATTAATCCATGGCTGGCTATCCTATATGCCCACAGCGCCTCATTTAGCGTCGAATGCCACTTCCTTGGCTGTTCCTCGATCTTTTTCTTGATCAGCTTAATCATAATCTGGTTGGACACCTCTGCCTGGCCATTAGCCTGGGCATAGTATGGGGAGGAATTCAATAGCTTGATTCCCATACCGGCAGCAAAATCCCCAAACTCTTCTGATGTGAACATTATCCCTTGATCGGTAGTTATGGTTTGAGTAATCCCAAAATGATACACAATGTGTTCCCTGACAAAATCAATTATGTTCTTTGAGGTTACAGTCTTCAAAGGAATTGCCTCAACCCATTTAGTGAAGTAATATGTTGCTACCAATATGAACTTATATCATTTGCTTGAAGGCAGAAAAATCTGGCCAGTTAAATCAATTCACAACCTCGAAATGGCCATAGTTTGATTATTGGATTCATGGCCGATGCAGCCGATCTCTAGACATTACCAAAACGTTAACAATCTTGGCACCTTTTGTAATATTCAAAATAATCTTCCAGTATCGTTGGCCAAAAATATCCAGTTCTGTGAATAATCCATTTCATCTTATAAGCCGATTGATGAGCTCCAAATATCCCTTCATGCACCTCACCCATCAACACCTTAGCCTCTTCTTGGTTCAAGCATTTGAGCAACACCCCATCGACTATTTTATAATATAACTGATCATCTAACAAAACATACTTAGCTGATTTATACCTTAGCTTTCTAGTAACTTTCTTAGACGGGTTTCTAAGGTAATCAGCTATTTCAACTCTCCAATCATTACTTGAGGTTTCACTACTCAAGACTTCTTGAAACATTTGATATCCTGATGCACTTTGAGCTAGACGATTAGCCTCTTGGTTTTGTGCCCTTAGAATATGTTGGAAAGAGATACGAAGAAACTCCTTGAGCAACTTTTGGCACTCATCATAATATCCTTTCAAATTCTCTTCTTTGCACTCATATAGGCCGATCAACTCATTAATAATTAACTGTGAATCTCTAAATACTTCAATTGCTTCGGCCTTTACTTCATGAAGAAGTTGAAGTCCCTTGAGAATAGCTTCATAATCCGCTTGATTGTTAGTGATCATTGGTTCAGTCGGAAAAGCAAACTCAAAACTTGCCCCCCGAGGCAAAATAATAACAATACCAATGCCACCACCCTGCTTGCATGATGACCCACCAAAGAACAGCGTCCAAGGCATCGGCTCTACATAACTAATGCTTGGCTTGTGATGCTGGGTGATAAAATCGGCCATTACTTGTCCTTTGACTGCTTTAGCCGATTCGTACTTCAAGTCGAATTCCGATAACGCAAGAATCCACTTTCCCACTCTTCCATTCAGTATTGGCATAGATAACATGTGCTTAACCACATCATCCTTGGAAACAACTGTACACTTGGCCGATAATAAGTAGTGTCGTAATTTAGTGCAAGAGAAATATAAACACAAGTATAATTTTTTTGTGGGAGAATATCTCATTTCTAGATCTAGTAGTCTTCCACTCAGATAGAAAACAACTATCTCTTTTCCTTCAAATTCTTGCATCAGGGCTGATACAATTGTCTTATCATCAGCCGATATGTACAACTTAAATGGCTTACCATGTTGAGGAGGGACCAGCACAGGTGGACACTTCATACATTCTTTTATCTCTTCAAACGCCCTTTGTTGTATGTCAACCCCACTTGAATTCTTGATCATTTTTCAACTTCAACAAGGGAGAAAACGGTAGGATCCTTCCCGATAAATTTAAAATAAATCTTCTGATGAAATTAATCTTACCAATCAGAGACTATAATTCTATTTTGGTAGTCGGGGGAACTACTTCATCAATTGCCTTCACGCTTTTCTGACCAACTTCGATTCCTCTCTCGTGGACCATGAATCCTAAAAATTATCCGGCTGATACTCCAAAAGCACACTTATTAGGATTCATCTTCAAACCATGCTTCCTCGTGCATTCTAGAGTCTCACGCAAGTCAGCTAGGTGTTCTTTATACCATTTGGATTTTATCTTCACATCATCGATGTAGATCTCAACAATCCTACCGATCGACTTATGGAAAATGTAATTCATCCCCCTTTGATAAGTTGCACTGGCATTCTTCAGAACAAAGGTCATCACAACCCACTCGAATAGACTGATTGCGCCCCATGAAAATTTGGTTGTATCCTGCATTACCGTCCAAGAAGCTAATAACCTTGTGCCCGGCTACTGCATCTACTAACATATCAGCTATCAGCATCGGATAACCGTCCATAGGTGTGGCTTTGTTCAGATCCCTAAAATCAATGCAAACCCTCAATTTTCCATTCTTTTTCTATACAGGGACAATATTCGATATCCACTCTGCATATCGGCACGGTTGGATAAATTTTGCTTCTAGTAACCTTTCAGTCTCCTTTTTGATATCATCAAGCATGTTCGAGTTGAATCTCCTCGGAGCTTGTTTAAACGGCCGATATTCAGGTTTGATTGGCAACCGATGTTCAACAATTGACCGGTCTAAACCAGGCATCTCATAGTATTCCCAAGTAAAGCAGTCTTTAAATTTCTTTAATAAATCAATTAATTCCCGCTTATACTCCAGATCTAACTTAGCACTTATGTACGTCGGCCTAGGTCTATCTCTAGGACCAATATCTACTTCTTCTAATTCATAGGCCGACGTGAAGCCATGTCCTAGTTTGCCATCTGTATCATCTATTGGATTATCCATTAATACAAATTTTCAAAGCCGACTACTTGGATCGGCTATTGGCTTTCACTATTGACTCTAAATTCTGATGGCAACAGAAAAGCCATTTAGATATTAGCCGATGGTTGCTTTTTATCGGCTATTTGCTTGGTATGCCATACTTGAGGTTTACCGGATGCCTGAGCCTGTTCCATCTCTTTATTCCTTAGGCGCCGCACCCTTCTCTTCTAGCTCCTTGTTAAACCTCCTAGACACCATTAGCCTTTCTGTCAAACATACTTTCTTTTGTTGCCTTCCTCTTTATGATCAGCCCAGTCCTGGTCAACAACTCTTTTTCCAAGCCGATCATGAACACCTTTATTTTTTAAGCGTCGATCCATGTTATTATGATGATATGTATCTTGAGCATGGATAGACCGGTGGCTGGTTTGATACTGCCTATACTCCCGATATTGATTGCTATATTCTGGACAGTCATGTTTGGTAGGCAATTTTAAACCTTCATTCTAGCAATGTCTAAAGAAAGGACAATTCCAATGTAATTCAGCTTGTTTCCTTTCATACCTCTTCTTTCAGTTGATGCTGGTACGCTTGATCCCTTAACCAACGCTTATAATCCTTTTCTTTCTACCGCTGCCACTTATTCAATAGAATCCGAGATGTAACCCGTGGCTTTGTCGTCTCTGCTTTTGACGTCTCACCCTGCTCATATCGGCTCTTTTGCTTGGCACGACGTCTCCTAATCTCTCTGTACTCGTCAGCCGATATTTGTATCTTGGGATCGACTGTTCTAGCTTCTTTTGATTTGGTTGATGTTAGGACCTTAGTTTTTCCTTTGAATAGCCCAGCATCAACCATGTTTTGATCTCCTGGGAAAGGATTATCACCAACTTTCATCTTCCATGGCGTATCAAATTTGAGCCTCCCCTACTGAATAGCCCTCTGTATATGCTACCAGAAAATTCTGCATTCGTTGGTGGAATGAGAAGTAGCACTATGGAATTTGCAGAACCTCTTATTCTTTAATTGATCAGGGGGCAACATGACATGACCATCGGGCAACTTAATCTGCCCTTTCTCAAGTAAGAAATCAAAGAGCTTATCTGATTTGGTGACATCAAAGTCATAGCTCTCCTCAACTCATCTTCCCCAAGGATTTAGCACCATCACTATCTTTTTACCCCAATTCCATTCAACCGTAGCAACCTCTTATTCTTCATCTTCATAGTCGTCATCGACTGAGTATGGATCATAAGCTTCGGCTACTATGGTACTCTTCTGGAACCAAGTATCTCTACACATACTCTAGAATTGGCTATTGAGCGCTGCTACTCGTTGAACCAATTGACCCAAGTTGTCAAATTCTTGTCCCAGCAGCTTTTCTTTCCATATCGGCAGCATTCCTTGAATAGCTAAAGCAGCTAGTTGATCATCGGCCAAGTTTAAGGAGAAGCACAAGTTTCTAGTTTCTCAGAACCTCTGAAGAAATTCAGTGCCCAATTCATTCGTTTTCTATCGTATAGTTGTCAAATCGGTAATCTTCTTTTCTCCAGTCCTAGTGTAAAAATATGTATGAAATTTCTTCTTCAGGTCAGCCCAATTGGCAATGGAATTGACTGGTAATGATAAAAACCAAGTGAAGGCTGGCCCTAATAAGGATAGAGAGAAGAAACAAACTCGATGGGTATCCTCAACTGATGCTTCGCTCAATTGTGTAAGATACCGACTGATATGTTCTATCGTGCTTGTACTGTCTTAGCCAGTGAACTTAGCAAATTCTAGAAGCCTGTAATTTGTGGGAAAAGCGACCAAATCATACCATTCTAGATATGTACATTTGTATGAAAGGTTAGCCATTTTGGCTTCAGTCTGAACTGATTCTTTATCATCTCGGTCACCCTTAGTAGTAATTCATCAGCTTGCGAATTTGGATTTCTTTACACCTGCTAACCCATATGTGGATTGAAATCATGTGTGCCTTGGTATCCTAGATTTGGCATCATGTGAAGGGTGTTATAATCTGTGCCATAGTGATACCCTTGTGGAATCTCAATCTGTTGGGCCCTTTGCTGGCTTGCTGCTTGAAGTCTCTGATTGTAGATATAACGATCTATATCTCTATGGATCCTTTGAATTGATGGTGTAATTTTTTGAGCCGACGACGGTATGTGGCCTGATGTGCCAAAATTGATCACCTGGTTCTGACTTTGCTCTGCCGGCTGTTGCACATGCTGTACTAACGATCTAGAATTGTACTGTATCTGATTCATAGTAGTTTCTTGAGCCTGTTCAGATGAACCCTGAACTGTCTAGACATCACCATTACCAACTGGTGTAGCTTCTTGATGACTGGTACTGACTTGATTAGTCCCTTGGGTCAACGGATCTAGAATGTTGTAAGAAGTCGGTCCGCCTTGACCAACTAAAAATCCATGAATCGTCTCTCTCATGGCGTTGTGGAATATGTCCATGAAAGCTTCGTTATGGCTTCATATGGCATCACGAATAGATTTGTCTACAACTTCCTTAAAGAAACGACTGTCTCCATCTTTAGTTGTATATGTTTGCCCGTGTAGTAGAACTCTTGTTAGTAGAAATTTCTGAACAATTGTGTTGTTACGTGTTTTGGTGTAGGACAATAAATATTTGTTCTGAAACTCTTCTGTAGCTTTGCTGATGATACCCTTATCCCATCAGGTAGATCTTCATAATGCAGCATAAGGATGTTGTTGTTGTTGTGAATCGCCATGACGATTGTGGGGTCCCACCGAGCGTGCCATAAACGTGTGTCGACACAGAATTTTTGTCCCGTGCCGAGGACACACGCAGCAAGCAAGAAGGGTCTGCTCGATGGAGCTATAGATCCACCTAGCTTCAGCGTAGGGATGGTCGGTCCTGCGCACTCCTCCCGAGACATGCCAGTCAATTTGACCCTGTAATTGATAAGGAGAGAAAGCTTATCAGTAATTAAGGGCGGAACTTGCCGGTGTTGCCAGACAGTCCCGAATGTGTGGCTCTGAGAGCCGATATGAAAGGAGATCGACTAAACAGTCGATTCCAGCATATTCATGAGAATAAATCGGTTAAAGCTCATTGGGTTGTATAAGAAGAATCGGTTATCATTCAAGATAAATGTCGTTATTTGAGCAGATATTAATCAATGACAATAAGATGTCAACAATGATTGGTTTATGCTGAGCCAATGATTACAAGCAACCGAACCCCTTTTATATAAAGAAACGATTCAACACCATTTAACCATTTAATAAAGATAAATCTAATAAACATGTTAGATCTCATCGATCGCTATGACCAGTGGGGCACGAGACAGAATCATGCAGAGCATAGAAATAACAATAGACTCAACGACCCTAACTCGTTACTAATATCAGTGGGGCATGAGGCAGAATCATGCAGGCCATAATACAATAATAAGATCATGGGACTGCCACATCTTTCAACCTATCTTTACTTCAATGGTCTCGTGATACGAACTGCTCGTGAAAGCACTCGATATCGGCTAAAACAGCCGATTCAGGCATAGCGCACAGTTAAAGTCATGCCTTATCAGGAATAGATCTACCAAATAAAGATCCCCACTCTACGGTGCTAACAGTGGGGTGTGTGGCAGAATTACACAGACCGTGATAACGGGCCATGGAACGGTTTTCGCTAGCTAATAAATCTATTCAAGACGCAATATGCTCTAACCGCACGCTATGCACGATCAAGATTGATGTAAAACAGCCAATAAAATATAACTCATCGTTTAATGTACAAATTAGATCAATTTTAGATTAACAAACGATGAGATAAATAGGATATAAGACCGATCTAGACCAATCCCAATCGGGTAGAGTGATATTGTTGTAATTTAGATGAATAATGAAAGCAATAAGCAATATTGGTAACTTAATGAATCTACCAAAGACTATCATTCTAAGATAGAGCCAATAACTTGACCTTGATCTAGTTCATGAAGTGGGGGTCGACCGGATCGATGCAGCCATACTTGAACTAGGCAAGAATCGATAACTAACTTATACTAGAGTCGCAGTGGAGATCGACCGGATCGATGCAGCCGTACGAACAGAGGTATAAGCCATGACGGTACTTACAACAAGCAGTGGAGGTCGACCGGATCGATGCAGTTGTACTTGCTGAAGAACTCGTCGAGATCTACTCTACTCCTACTCCTAAGGGGTGGCCGGAGCCGACAAAGTAAATGACTTGTATATTGGATTGATTGTTGTTCGTTACAATAGACAGGGTTTGGTATTTATACCCGGAGTCTAAACATGAATCCTATTCGAGCACGATTCGTTATAATTTTTCGGCATAAAAGAAAATATTTCTAATTTAAGATAACTTAGACTCTAATCTTTTTCCCTTTTTGTAGAGTCCATCATGTTTCGTCCTGACGCCGATTGTAGCCTTTGTCATTATCTACCAGCGCTGCTTGAATAAAGCCGATTCCGGTGCTACATTCGAATCAGCTAATTCTGATCTGCGCGCAATTGCTTCCTTGATGACATGATCTTAGGAGCTTTTATGTCTCTGCGAGACTCCTAAATTTTGGTGTAAACAATTGGCGCACGAAAGAAATAGATATCGAAGATTTCTTCCTGTCGATATAAAACATTATCTTAGCCGCATTATGGAAAGCTCTATACAATAGAATTTATGAGCTTGCGATGTTGCGCTCTCTGTGACTGTTAATTTCACGAACTTTGCCTTTTGAATTAAATGTCACTTATCGTGTGATCCATGTGTTTCTATTATTAAAATTTAGCTATCCCGTAGCAACGTGCGGACACGTTACCTAATGTATATACACACAAAAAAAAAATTGACTTATAGGCGATCCTCAGGCTCAGGGCAAAGATATTTTAACAATTCCAAGAAAGATTTATTCACTGGCTCCATTAATTACAGCTCCAGGAAAGATCCTTTCGATTCAAGAACCAAAACATTGCATCGGCATTCGGCAATCCTCCTCACGCTCGCCTTTTCTCGGACATCTCGCAGGCTGCCAACAATCAACCCCTTGGGCTTTTCACTAGTGCAGCAGCTCCGTAGGAATAGTGGCGGATCAAGATTGGTAATCATGATCCCATGGGCCGATCAGGTCTCCAAACTTCATATGGGCCGTTCCTAAAATGGATCCGGACAAGAGCCCCTTGTCAAGCAGATCTCTATTGAGATTGAAGGCAAGTAAAATCATTCTTGCACAAACGTCCATACGACTCTATACACAATTTCTGTGGCCGGTTTATCACACCACACACATCCATCATGCCGAAGGAGCTCAGGGTGAAGGGCATGTGGAGCCCGCAATGGTTCACACTAACACACAACACAAGAAAGCACCCAGGCCTTTTTTTGTGTGGCAAACACACAAGAGACACAAAGGGCACGTTTGGGACCCTGGCCCGGAGACCCGGCTGCGCCCGTGGGCTGCAAGTTGCCATGTTTGTGGTCGATGGCCCGCAAGCGAGCCTGGCTTCGTAGAGCAAAAATCGACCTCTCCGCCTGGCTCTCTGGAAACGACCGAAACCCTCGTTTCTTCGGAGCCGAGCTCGTCTGCGACGCACGCGGGCGATTTTGGGCGGCGGCGGGGTGGCTCGCGCGGGCTCTAGCGGGAAGGGGAAACGTCTTCACGTGCGTCCCCGCTATCCGCTCCCGCTCTGGCCGCCGCGCGCGAAGCGAAATGGCGGCGATTTCGCTGGCCTTTATATACGGGTTCCCACTCTCCACTCTCTCCTTCCACTCGGTGCTTGCTCTTCCACCTCTCTCGTGAGAGACCGGTAGTGAGTTGTGGTGCGTGGCGGCGGCGGCGACCTCCGGCTGGTTGTGGGTTAGGTCACCGGCGCCGAGGTTCTTCGCCGCGTCCCCGCTCCGGCTGCTGCTGGGACTCCGTGGCAGCGGTGTTCCTCTTCTTCTCCGTCCGCATCTGCTTCGTCTTCTTCCTGATCTACATCCTCTACTTCCAGATCTGCCTCCTCTCCGTTGTTTGGACCCCGAGCCAAGGTGAAATCGACCCCCAATCTTCTTTTTTGTGGTGCTTCTTGAAGTTCTTAGAGTTTCTTGTTCGTTGCTGTTCATGACCTGTTAGGGTTTCATACTTGTTATAACTGCTTCATGCTCCTATTAGGGTTACTTGTACCTTGCTGTTCTTGATCTGTTGGGATCGTGATCTGTTGGGGTTGTTGATCTGTTTCAGATTAGTATTGTACCTTGATGTTCATAACTGTTTGATGCAGTTGTTAGTGTTACTTGTACCTTGCTGTTCTTGATCTGTTAGGGATGTTGATCTGTTTCTGATTACTATTGCTTTGAGTTTTTTGTTCCATCATTGGTCGATGATGTTATCCAAATTTAGTACTAGGAGGCATCACATACAAGATGCAGCCGTGCTTTTGTTGGCATGCATTCATTTCACATTCATGTTGATGCCTAGCAGGGTACATTAAGCTAAAATCATGTTACATTTTTACATGCTTGTAGATGGATCTGTCTTTGAGCCCTGACATGATGTGTAGGAAGGCAGCTGCCTTGACTGTTGTTATGGTTACCTGGAAAACCCCTGAACCTGAAACCCCACTGCCTGATCCTATAGCACTGGCCCTAATTAGGGATGAAAATGAACAGCACAGACAGAGAACACTGAGAATGATATACAATTCCACTAATTCAGAGTGTATTTCTATGATTAGGATGAAGAGAGTTGCTTTTTTTAAGTTAGTGAGAACTTTTAGAGAGATGAGTCTTGTCACTGATAAGGAGGGGGTGTCAGTAGAAGAGCAGGTTGCCATGTTTTTACATGTTGTAGGGCACAACTAAAGATTTAGGGTTGTCCACCAGTCCTTTAGGAGGTCCATCCAAACTATCCACAAGCACTTCCATCAGGTGTTGTATGCTGTGGGTGAGCTTAGGAATGAAATGATAAAGCCAGCTAGCACTACCACTCACCCAAAGATTCTTGAAAGTCATACATGGAATCCATATTTTAAGGTAATTGTATACCCTGGGTTCATTAGTTACATTAGACCTATTGCAATGACTGACCCATGCTTTTTAGGATGTCATTGGCTTTATAGATGGCACTCATTTCCTAGCAAGGGTTCCTAGGCGCATACAACGAGCTTTTAGGGGTAGGAAAAAGGATCCCACCCAAAATGTGATGGTAGTTGTGAATTGTGATCTGAAATTCACTTATGTCTTGGCTGGCTGGGAGGGCTCTGCCCATGATGCAACTATTTTGGCAGATACTGTAGCCAGGGAAGATGGCTTGAGTTTGCTAGAAGGTAATTGCACACCAACACTAATTACATATTCCATGGCCTATTAACACACACTCTCACAGTAGATATCTTATGTAGGTAAAATGTTCTTGGTAGATGTTGGGTATGCATGCAAAAATGGTTTCCTACCTCCCTACAGGGGGGTTAGGTACCATTTGTCTGAGTATGGCCCAAGGAACAGGCCCACCAATGCAAGGGAGCTCTACAACCTTAGGCACTCATCACTTAGAGTGACTATGGAGAGGGCTATAGGTGCACTGAAGGGTAGGTTTAGGATCTTGGACAACAAACCCTTCCACAAGTATAGGACACAAGTGAAGCTTGTAGTTGCCTATGCCATTTTGCATAACTGGATCCTAGGTTTTGGCATTGACGAAGTAGTGCCTGATGAGGAAGGTTTCACTACTTCTGTTGATCCAACCAACCTGCCCCCAGCCCATCTGGACCAAGACTCTGTTGACATGGCTAAAATAAGGGATGTCATTTGCAATGCTCATCAATGGTGGTTCTGCCCCTGTTGTAGCTGGTGTTGGTGCTAGTGCTGCTGCCCCTGTTGCAGCTGGTGCTGGTGCTGGTGCTGCTCCAGGTGTAGCAAACCCTATTGATGTTGCTGCTCCTGTAGCTGGGGATGGGGCTGTGAGGGCAATGAGGTGGACCAACACCACCTCTAGCTTTGTGCTAAGGAGGATGGTTGCCCTTGTTAGTGATGGTAGCAGGCCTGAGAAGGTTTTCAAGGATAAAGATGTGAATTCTGTGGCCAAAGCCCTCAAGCAGTTCTGTGGGGAGGTTGTTAGCCCAACTCAAGTGTACAACCACTTGAGGAAGTGGAGGCAGAAATGGGCTAGGGTGAGCAAGTTGAAGGACCTTAGTGGTGCTCTTTGGGATGACCAGGCTCATGCTATCATGCTTGAGCAAGAGCACTACCTTGGCCACTGCAAGGTAGCAGTTTGATCTCATCTTTGTCTTGACTACCTACATTTGCCTTTCTTAAACTACATTTGCCCAACTCTGCAGGACCATCCAAAAGATGCAGAGTTTCTTAACTGCCCTATTAGGTTCTACACTGAGATGGAGGCTATCTTTGCTAATGCCATGGCCACAGGCAAGTTTGCACTTGGGTCTAGTGAAGCCTTAGGGCAGAACCAGGCTGACAGTGTTGGTGCCAAGGCTGATGGTCCTCCTTTGACCCACACCATAGTTCCCAGTGAACAGGGAGGGGATAGCAAGGCCACTAAACTGCTTCCTACCTCCTCAGCTGCTGGCCCAAAGAGGAAGAGAGGGAACTTCTCTGAGGAGGAGATGCTCATGTTGACTAACATGTCAGATGCTGTGAACAATGTGGCCAATGCTCTTAGGGAGACTGGACCTGCCCATGTTGATGCCAATCTATACCTTGCTGTGATGGAGATGCCTGGCTTCAGTGAGGAGGCACTTATTGTTGCTTACACCTTCCTCCTGGACAACAAGGCCCAAGGCAGGGGCTTTGTGAACATGAGTGATGCCAACAGGGCCCTTTGGCTTAGGACCTTCCTAGCCAAAAACTACTATGTGTAGTTCCACTACACATGAAGGACTAGAAGGCCAGGAGGGGGTTGACTATAGAGATGTATAGTTCCTCCACCCCCCCCTCACCCACTCTCTCTTCTTTTGACAACAGGAGCTTTTGTGCAGTATGCTTGTTCTTTTGACACCTGACCTTGATGGTGTAGTTTGCCTGGGAGGGTGGCTAACAATAGGCAAGGATTTGGGAACATTTCAGCCCTTGGCTGTTGGGCTGAACTTGGTATTGTAAGAAACTTATTTGTAGCCTCTGTTGACTACTTTTTATTTGATAACTAGTTGCCTATTTGTGTTGTTTATGCCTCTGGTGGTAACTGTGGGATTTAAAGGCCTATGATGTATAAAACAAACATGAGGTGGCTACCTTATTCTTGTTTTGATGGTTTTGTTGTTGTGCTTTCTTCTTTATTTGCCTATCCTTCCATTCTACACTTATGCTCAGTTGTACTCCACAGCAACAACATCCTCTTGTGATGGCTGATGGCAGTGAGTGCAACTGATCAAAAGGTCTATATGGCAGTGAGTGCAACTGTTGTTTATTTGCCTCTTTATTTGGTTCTTATAATTCTTGGTAGCCACCAATGACTAAACAAGGAAAAAAACCACCAAACTACTAAGCTGAGGCCAATTTTTTTATCAAGTAGCCGAGGATGTTCACCATCATTCAAACTGAATGGTCGATTGAGGCATGTCATTCAAACCACTTACATGTTCTACATTTGGTTGGTTTCAGAGAATGCCTCCTTGCTATGTGGTCTTTGAAGGGAAGAAACCTAGGATTTATTTTACATGGTATGAGTGTGCTAAGCAAGTGCTTAGAAAAGAAGGAGCTATCTATCAGAAGTACAACAACTATGATGATGCTCTTAGAGATTTTAATGCAAGGGTACCTCAAGAACCCTTGCTGGTACCAATTGATGCCCCTCATGGGGATGCATCAGCATCCCATGAACTGGTGACAGCTCAATGTTCTGAAATCTATCCTCATTCACCTAGGATGCAAGGCTGTTGCAAAAATACTGTCATCTTGATCTTGTTTATGGTTGTAGTTGGTCTATCACTCAAGCTGTTCATGTGCCACAGCTGTTGTTTTAATTAGGCCGATGATGACACAATGGGATGACTGCATTAGCTGGCTACATGCTTTCTGTTAACTTGTTGCCCTTCTCGGCTTGCCAAACTATTAAATATTGTATTTTGGCCAATGATGACACAATGGATCGATGCATTAGCTGGCTACATATCATTTTGCTGCCTCTTATCTGTTTCTGTGAACTTTTTCGTTTGTTGGCTTCAAAACTTGACTAGCGGATGCTGCTGTTCTTCTTTACTGACTTTGATTATCCCATGTAGCCAGTAATGCCATGAATTGTTAAACTAGCATGTCTGAGGCCAACTATTGCATGCTGAAACTTTGATTTGTTATTGTAACGGTTATGGAAGAGCAACCTCATTCTCCTTTCATTCATGTCCATTTCTGTTTGTTGTTATGGGCCTGGCCGACCACAGCCAAATGACAAACACTATCTCGGTGTGGCAGTTGGTGACGGTTAGCCTCTCAGCCCGGCTGTCTCTTCGATGACAAACACAGCCTCGCCTGAGCCGGGCTCACTGGGTACACAGGCGCAAACAAGAGCTGTTGCACCACTTGGGGCAAGCCTGCCCAGGCCTGGGCCAGTTGGGCTGGCCAGGCCGGCCAGGTACAGGGTCGCAAACACGCCCAAAGTTCATATACGTACGTCCATCCTCAGTGCCACATCCATGAACGCACGTACACTCTATCTTTACGAGCACATTCGGAAAAAAATAAGCAAAATTATTACTTAGCACTTAACAAATGATATCTTTTCTTCATCGTATATGAGTACGAGTATCAAGCATAGGATTTAAACCCAACAAGCATGGGAACCAAACTATGGCCATGTTTAGATTGCAAAAATTTTCAACCCGATAAATAGTAGCACTTTCGTCTTATTGGGTAAGTATTGTCCAATCGTGGACCAACTAAGCTCAAAAGATTCATCTCGTAATTTCGAACTAAACTGTGCAATTAGTTATTTTTTTTTACCTACATTTAATGCTCCATGCAAGCGGCTAAAAATTGATGTAATGGAGAGAGAGTGAAAAAACTTGGAATTTGGAGGTGATGTAAACAAGGCGTATATTATTAAGTTATGGACAAAAAGTTTGTCACAAAAATTAGGGATGAGTCGCGGGTTCGGAACCACAATAAGCATCGAGGTTGCTAGACTCTCGTCAGAATGGCAACAGGGAGAGTTGGACCAAGTGGAGCGTTTACGCACCTGCACGAATCTCATCAACAAAACCCACCCGGCCCCAAAGTCGTTGTCAATATTTTGTACACCATAGCGATGGTTTAAGAAAAAACCGTCTCTAATATGTGTAAAATAACGACGGTTACTAAGAAAAATCTGTCTCATGACATGACAACAAAAAAAAAAGTTTTCAAAAGATGGATGGAACACAGATATACTACACACTCAAAACACATATACTAGATGGTACAGTACACGTATTAACCAACATATTTAAACGACACAGAGAGCTCCAAGGCCCCGGCCCCACCGATGTGCTGTAAAGTCAGGCCACATCAGCACCGACACTGGGCCCATTAACCCGACACAGAAGTAACACACAGATACATTATTCCACACAATCACACAACACAACCGGTACTAGAGGGGCCCACCGCGCCACGTAGCTAAGTACGACACGACGTGAACTCGCCGAACAGCGACGACGGCCGACGACGAGTCCACGAAAAAGCAGCTAGCTAGCGACCTCTGCCGGCGCCATGACGCGTTGCCGTGGCACCAGCGCGGCGCGCGTACGCCATGTGACAGGCTGACGCAGCTAGATCGACCGCGCGTCCCGACGTCCGCCGCGCAGGACTCACTCGTCGGATTTGTCGGCGGCGGCCGCCTCTGGAGCAGGGGCCGCCTCCTCGGCCGCTGCGGCAGCCGGCGCTTCCTCCTGCGCCGGCGCGACTTCTGCTTCAGGAGCGGCGGCAACAGCCGGTGCTGCCTCCTCCCCCTCGGCCTCCTCAGCCGGCACGGGCACAGCCACCTCGGCCTCGGCCGCCGCCGCTGGCTCCGCCTCCTTGGTCTCGGCCTCAGCAGGGGCCGCCGCAGCCTCTACCTCCGCCTCCTTGGTCTCGGTCTCAGCCGGAGCTGCTGCCTCGGGCTCGGCCGCCACCTCCGGCTCAGCCTCAGTCCCGGCCGGGACAGCCTCGACGGGGGCAGCAGCAGCCTCCGGCTCTGCCTCCTTGGTCTCCGTCTCTGCTGCCGAGGCCGCCTCCGCCTCTGCTTCCTTGGTCTCCGTCTCTGCCGGCGCGGCCACGGCCTCGACCTCGACCTCCTTGGTCTCAGTACCGGCAGGGACAGCCTCCGCCTCCGGCTCCTTAGCGATCTCGGTCTCCACCGCCGGAGCTGGCTCTTCGGCGGCCGGGGTCTCTGGGACAACCGGAGCAGGGGCCTCCTCCTTCGGGGTCTCCTCGACGACGGCGGCCGGCTGGACAGCCTCCACTACCACTGGAGCCTGCTCGACGGGCGCGGCAGTCGGGACCTGGACCTGCACGTACGTACGTTGGCACACACGGAAGGAACGACGGTGAGCATTTTCCATGGTGCGCTCAGTACGATCACGTACTGTATCATTCACGCATAATGGTGCAAGCATGCATGCAGATGCATGAAACTGACCATGCGATCGATCGAATTGAAGAGAAATGCATGGGATCGGAAGGCGGTGTGATTACCTCGGCGGTGGCCATTGGTGCAGCTGGGGTGGTGCCGATCGAGCTGGACTCAACAAAGCACTGAAAAGCTCCGAGCTAAGCAGAGCTTACCAGTGTGATGCGGTGGTGTGTTGAGGCAGAGGGCACAGGGGGTGTATATATAGTGCCCGGCGCTGCAAGGCCAAAATGGTCATTCCGTGTAAAAGGGCAAGCCAGCCAGCCAACCATGTGTACTGTATCATCATCATGTATACGGATTCTTCGGTGTACTCCCTCCGTCTAAAAAAAACACAATTCTAGCTTTGAACTTAGACAGAACGCAATTCTAGCTTTGAACTTTGGTCCAGATTCAAAAAAAAAATGGACAGAGGAAGTATATAAAAAAGAGTGTGAATCTTAGAGCTCTAGCACATGGCTACATGCAACGTCATTATTTCCATTTCGTACGCGTGCATTATATTCAGGGCAAGTTGCATGCTCATGCTCTGATGGATTGATTGATGGTGAGATTATATATCTCTCCAAAAGATGGCCACCATGATCCAGCGATCGAGCGAGCTCATGCCCATGCATGCGTGGCGTGGAAGATGCACATGTCCAGCCAGTCCAGATGGATCGACGATGAGTGTGTGCACTGTGCTGTGCAGTAGTGCGGCACCGGTGGTGCTACCTAGCTAGTACAGCTAGCTGCATGGGTGCACTGTTTCTCTTTCGGCTTCGCATTGGTCTTGTTAATGAGCTGCTAGCTAGGACGTCGATCGATCCGGATGTCAAGATGAGGCCAACGTACAAGCTAGGGATCAGATGAGATCCTGAGCTGGCTGGCTGGCAGGGCCACGACGGCGACCCTGTTAGGCTTATCCCATATTCAGCTTGTTCGACTTCTTTATTTAGCTGGAACAGTATTTTTATCTCACAACAATTCAACCAGAACAGTGTTTTCAGCTAGTTTCAAGTTTCAGACCAGCGAACAGGGCCGATGCGTCCACCGTGCTAGCTCGTCTTCATCGGCCGGCCGGCCGTCAGTGCATGCATCCGGCCGATCAATACCTGCTACGGGTCGCGTCGTTCTGCTGCAGTACGTGTGCGGTGTGTGTGCCTGCCTTCCCAGCCCAGTGCCAGCCTTCTTGGCAAGACGGACGACAGTCGACATGCATGCATGTTCAGACGATGTTCTCCTGGATCCATCGCCATAGATCGATCTCCCTGCAGCTGCATGCGTACGTGCTTGGATCGGTTTTGTATATTGCTCGCACTCATTTGATGCATGGATCGATGGCCTCCAGATCTACGCACCCTGCATTGGTTGCATTGTTCGAGAGAAATAAACTAGTTGTAGTGGTAGAATTGATTTCTACGGCCGAGAGATACGCGCCCTGTTTGCTTGGGCTTGTTTGGCTGATAAGTTATTGTTGAAAGTATTGTTGACTGATTTGGTGTGAGAAAAAAATATTATTTGTTGGCTGAAAAATTTCGACTTATAAGCCAAACAGGTAACGATGGATGCATGGTGGCGTGGAGAGCAATGCAAACGTACGTGATCCGATCCGATCCATCGGCTAAAGAATGTGCGCTCGCTCGCTAGCTCCGACGATGGTGTACATATATATATATACATCCACCAATCGAGTATAGCGTGCCACGCACCCAATCGAACTCTAGCTACTCTGATCCTGGCTTGCATTTCCAGCTAGGGTCAATTTATGGATGGATGGCTGCAAAGTAGTACATCAACTTTTCCGTGTCCAACCAGAGAGCTTAGAGACGTGTTCGTAATAGGCCGGTCTGATGAGCCTCATCATCAGTGGAGGCCGGCGTCGTACGTACGTGTAAACAAACAAGCAAACAAACTGTGTGTGGTGACGGCCGGGTGAATATTGGTGATGTAGGATTATTGGCTTAGAAACAAAGAAACGGATGAATGAACGCGTCTATGGCGTAGCTAGGCTGCCGGAACGATATGTGCAAAGGGAATGTCAAGATCGTATCCTGATGCAATGATGCTAATGACGATTTCTCTCGGAAAATGATGCCAATTGCCACCTAGTAGTGTACTACTAGTAGCTACTAGGATTTAAACGTTGCAGCTTGCAGATCAGTCACTCGCCTTGTTCGTTTGAACTTATCAACTATGGTACAATGTTTTTCTCTCACAACAAAACAATACCAGCCGGCTTTATCATCAGCCGAACAGCTTAACTCTATAGAGATAGACGGAGAGAGATATAGAAGGAGCTGAACCCATCATAATAGTTAGTTAACTTCATAAACAAAGCTTAGCTTGTGGTAATACATATATAAATGTGATCGCTGCATGGCCACCCTACGTGTATCCATGCACGCCATGAAAGAGATCATCAGATTAACACACAGCTACGACTACGAAAAGTTAGTTTTTTTTTACAGCTAGCTAACACGCCAACACGGGACGGGAGCTCATCTCTGGGTCTGGGGTGAAGTGAAGCGCTGGCATGGCATGTGGCCGCGCAGCCTCCCGGCCAGCAGCAGTGGCAGCCTCCGCTTCGTTCGCTGGGCAACAGCAATGATTCCGGCAGGTGGAGGGATCGCGTCGGATCGAGCGCGGCACGGGCTCCCCTGTTGGATTGAAAATTATACAACTGGGGGTCGCCACCGCCAGCCAGCCTAAACTTTCCGCGCCTTTTCCCAAAAGCCACCGTCGCCGGCGCACGTCCGAGTCCGATCCATCGGTGTCACTTGGGGCTGCTGGCCTCCCTTTTCCCGTGCCAGTCCCAGGTGACATGGACGCTGCAGTCTCCAGCTAGCACACCCAATCCGCTGGGTTGGCTGCTACCCTAGCTTTCGTTTTGTGTGCTCCACGTTGACAGCAAGTTCATCTTCGCTTTGGCCATCGTTTGACAGAAACCCCCACACATTGTTCATGGAGACCATTATTGCAGTAGTGTTGCAGAGTTATACAGTAAGCTGTTTCAGTTTCAGGCTTTCAGCCATCACCTAGCAGTAGCAAAGTAGAGTAACAACAGAGTGTCAGTGTGGTAATCGATGTGCGTAGAGACAGCTTTCTACGGAGAGTTTGGAACGACGCACTACTCAACCAGGAGGCAAACGAAGGACGACGGACTCCACGGACGGTCAGCATTGCTGCGCCGAAACGAAAAATAGGCTGATTTAAAGCACGGGATAGACAGAACCCAGACCTACCGTCCAGCATGACCTGTTGGGCTCTGATCAAGTTCGGTGCCAAATCGCTGCGAATCGGCGTCGGTGACGCTGACCAGGAGGGGCCCCATCGCCATCGTCGCCACGCCGGCCACGGATCCGACCTGCCATGCCAGACATGGAGTCGTCCCATACATGCGATCGTTCGTTCATGTGCCTTCGTGAGTGAGCGTGGTATCGGCAAGACGGCGAGGCAACAGGGTTGGCCATGGAGCCGGCTGCCGCAGAGATCCGGGAGTCGCTTTCATGGGAGCCGTAGCCGCCAGCAACGCTGATGTGGCGCCAGATCTTGGGCGGTGGCCGTGGGACCCGCGAGCTGTCCTTCCTGAACAGTGGATGGCACGGAATTTCAGGACGCCGAGGTGGCGTCGTCGTCCGGGTCCGGCAGCGGCACGCCGGTTGGCATGGGGTGGCAAACTGGAAATGGTCACGTACGTTCGAGATATAGTTTTCTTTTCGTAATTCGTAGTACTCGCTAAATTTTAATACGAATATTCGTAAAAAACAATCACGTCCGTTTCTATATAAAATAAGTACAAACCCGTCCTTTATTATCATTGAAAATTTTAGGGCTAATGTTAACTAGGTCGTCGCTATAAAGATAAATGCCAAGGGCATAAGAACCACCAGTAGTGCTTCAAATCAGACTGGAGCAGGATTGAGGTTGAGAATACTTACAATGGGGATGGTTACCTCAAGCTAGGACCCTAGTATGGCCTAAGAGGGTTGTTGGATGAACATTCTTCATAGAGAGAATTCCTTCATTGCCACTAAAATTTATAACAATTCCCTCATTGCCATAAAAAATTATGAGTTTCCCTCGTTGCCATTCATTTAGAACTTTTGATCCCCTCATTGCCACTACCGTTGCATGATCAAGCTTTATTTCCTTGCTTCCCATCCATATAGATAATTTGTTCCCTTCAATGCCATCGAGAGAATAGGACACCGTTACAAGATGTTCGTTACATATGACTAACTTCGTAACACTGTTGATAGCTAAACTTGACCACTTTTTGTAGTTTGAGCTTGATAGTATGCTTAGGCAATTTTTCCCCGGACTAGTTAAACTCAAGTTTAATTCAGCTTAATTTTATTAAACTTGGTTGTGATTATTAAAACTCTCATAATTTGTAAAAAAATTAATCAGCTGGCCAATATTGCTAATGACTAATCAGTCTAAATAGAAATTAACGATCACAATATATTTAAGACATACTCACCTGTTTAATAGACACATGTAGTTGGTTATATATTAATTATGGCTGATATTAGATTAATATTGGACAGATGAGAAATGCAAACTGCAACTTTGTACGATACTGAAATATACATTTGCTTTCGTTTATTTGGCCACCATAACTTTGATTAGCATATATATTAATAATCAATATAAGGAGAAAAGAAAGCTGCCGGTGAGAATTTATATTATAATCAACAATCTTTATGCTAATTTGCACTTGGTTGACCATTTTTTGTTGCTCGGATTGCTGCTGTATTTTGTTAGTTGGCGGTTACTGCCTGCTACCCCAGATTTTTTTAGAGGTAAAAAACAGAAAATATGTATGCAGAGATATAACGAATTAAACTTGAATTTAATTAATTCAGCAAAATAAATCGCCTAGGCAACTATCAAGCCCCGACTATAAAAAATTATCAAATTTAGTTATCAACAGTGTTCACGGAGTTAGTCCTATGTTACGAACACCTTGTAACGGTGTTTTGTTCTCTCAATGGCATTGAAGGGAACAAATTATCTATATTGATGGCAACCAAGTTAATAAAGCTTGATCATGCAACGGTAATAGCAATGAGGGGATCAAAAATTCTAAATGAATGGCAATGAGGAAAACCCATATTTTTATGGCAATGAGGGAACTGTTATAGATTTTGGTGGCAATGAGGGAATTCTCTCTTCTCCATACCCGCGTCTTGCAACTTGAATAAAATAGGGAGAAACGAAAGCTTGGAGAACAAAGAAGCTCTCATATCTTCAACCTCAACCCGTGATAATGAAAAGGCCTGGAGAGTATCCTTCGCTAAGCTCTCTAGTGAACTTCAACGCACAACTATAGAATCTTCATCACCGCCGGTTTTGGCCCCTCAGCGGTGAAATGATAAGAATAGTCATCACCGTCAGTTGGAAACCGGTGGTGATATGTTACCAACCGACGGTGATTAAAATTGGGTCAAAAAATAGCTAAAAATTATTTTAATCCTGGGAAGGCCCCATCAGCTAGCTGCATGGTCGCGTGTCGTAAACCATAAGTCACACGATTTTTCACGCGACAATCCACGCGTTGCGTGTTGCTAGGATTCAAACCTGAGACTAGCTACTCCACCCCTAAGTCACTTATGTCTATATGGCTTATTCATTCTCTTAGTATTCACTTCTCAAGATTTTAAAATGAATATTTAGCACCCTAAACGACATCAGATGAAAAAGTCATCAACTATAGAGTTATTGTTCTAATCATGATCTACAACTTTAATATGGTCGTTTCGCTATCTGTGATTGTTTGACAAATTTAAATTTCAAATCGTCAAAACTTCAGCCATACTTTTGGGACATTCAAATTATTTGAAATAAAAAGTCATCAACTACAAAGTTGTAGTTCTCATCGAGATCTACAACTTTGGATTTTGCCAATTTTCCATCCAAGGTCGTTTGAAAATTTTGAACTTCAAAACTTTAGAACTTCATGTATAAATTTGAGACCATAAATGATTTATAATGGAAAAGTTGTCAACTACACCCAAGTATGCAATAATTGAAAATAGCATTTTTAAATGCATCAATACATATGAGGATATGGTTACAAAGATGCAGCTGTGTCCTTGTTCCATTGTTATTATTGGCGAGCGACATTTCTAGCATGCGGATGACCCCAATCGGATATGGAGAAAATAGAGCAGGAAGGAGATGAAGGATGAAGACTAGGACTATTACAATGGTCGTCGCTCATCGCTCCACTGACCCTATCTCACCATCATCGCTGGTGCTCCTAGATAACAATTGCATGATGCGGTGGTGAGGAGAGCTTGCAAGCTCCTCTCTACCTAGGTCTCCACATATATCATGGTGGTGGATACCATCCTTGGCACGCATGGTTGGTCCCAGATCCCAGACGCCATGTGTAGTAGCAACAAATATTTTGAAAATCCTATGTCCTTCTAAGCTTCAAATGAGATGATCTATATATGTGAGACAAATAGCACGAAATGACTTTCATGCGACAGTGATTATGTGGCAGAATCACCCGAAATAACATGCTTTCGGAGACGCTTGTCTTCCACTAGACACTAAGCACCTTAAAAGTTAGCTACATCGGACAGTTCCGTCGAGCACACCCTACGGAAGAACTCGAATCAATCCATATTTTACCTCTAGGATCCAATAATGAGTATGAGCTTACAATACTTAGTCCATTTCATACAACAAGAGTTCTTAAAATTATTTATTACAATTCCAGGGTTCAGAGTACGATAATTAAACAGCGGAATGGAAATAAACATCTAGCGGAAACGATACAAGGATCTGTCTGTGCCTACCAGAAGAATCCTCCACACAAGAGCTACTCCTCATGCTGCACCTGCAACAGGGTAAAATAAACCCTGAGTACACAATGTACTCGTAAGACTTACCCGACTAATGAGAATAGTTTCCCGACTCCAAGGGGTATGATAGGCAATATGGGTTTGCCGTTTTCTTTTTGTTTACGAAAAGCATTACTAGAAGTATGTCCTTAAGATCAAGTTTAATTAGCAGTCATGATTACCTCATTAGCTAACCATTCTAGGTAAGCACATGTTCTACTTTCAAGCAAGGGTTGAGCAATCAGAACTAATTTACCATCTTTCATATTCCAGTTCTTACTACGGTGCTAGACCATAGCCAAGTCATACCGTCTCATAGAAACGGTGATTCGTGAACCAATGTATCCCAGCTGGGTACCCCGACACACACGCCCCGTTTGTACCCCATGGACAAACAAGACCAACCCATTCCACTCCTGTCATGGGGTTTAGGTCCCCGTCCAAACTTGGACTCCAGGCCCCTACACTTGAGACCCGGTCTTAATATGGTGCTTAGACCTTCACCTTTTCCCGCCTCCAATTAGTCGGTCTAGAAAGAGCCGGAACCCACGACAAGAGCGTAATGAGTCTTCTCGCTTCCATAAGCAAGTACGTGATCAGGATAATAAGTCTGCGACCTGACTACCATCCACAACAACGGACGGTCCTCAATTGACATGGACAGAGAAAATAGCGTAACCAAGCTAAGCCTCGTGGTCATGGGACACAACTCGTTACACCCACCAATACCCATACCATATCCCTGCCCGGTCTCCATTTTTCTTTCATCATTTTTATCATGAGAGTAATTATAATAATCACCTATTATGAGTAACAACAGGTTACTCACGCTACCAAAAACCTAAGCATAGCAGCTACTCGAACCTGCACTAGTAAGACTCTTAGAACAGATATATCTATGCATGTGGTTTCTATAAAATTCCTTTAACGTAAATGCACATCACATATATACATATAGTGATTATTAAAAATAAGGGTTATGCACCGGGGCTTGCCTTGGGCAGGCGCGGTGTTAGCCGAGTTAGTCGGTGGTGGCTCTAGGACCTCCTCCCTCACAAGGACCTCCTCCTCATATTTCTTGATGATCTCCTTGAACTCACGATCGTCTGTGATCACTATCTCCACCAACTCATTCTCTACATGCATGCAATGATGATGCAACCATTTAGCATTTAGGCAACAACAACTCTTAAAATAAGAATACGCACACCAAGCTACTAAGCTAGCTCTAATGACTAAGATACTAAGCTAACTATCATCTTCATCAAGCAAAGTGTTGGGTTCAACTAACAAACTCTTAGCTTGGCAAATTAAGGATATATCTTTATTTCTGCTAGTGATTTAATGTATATTAAAACAAATAGCATTTAACTACCCTAATGCTTAGTCTATTCTAAGGCTACAAAAATTACAGTGAGCACATAATAATACAATGAAGCTACCATAAAAATTTTAGGACTAAAGCTATCACCAATTTATCACAAAAATTCCTACAATAATTAACTTAATATTATTAAGCATTCTTAAATGATTTAATAACTCCTAATATCAACACATATAAGTATGAACTAAATACACCAACAGATAGATCACAATTTTAGGAACCTAACAAAATTTGTTTCATAATTTTCGGACACCTACATGATTTTATATTAATTACCAAAGATCAGCTCAGAAATTAAATTAGAAAACCATTTCTAATTCCTTAGAAAAAAATAAAAGTGAATCTCCTGCGTGGCCCACATGCGCGGCCCATGTGACCCAGCGCGCGTGCTAGCGTGGCGGCCCGTAGATACGGCCCACACGGAGACGGCCCTCGTAGGGGAAAGCCCGCGTGCGCTGGTGATTTTACAAAAGAGACCTTGAACTTCTCCTAATTTATAACTAAGTACTAACACTATTTTCTCCTCTCTCAGACCTTCTCACTTAACCCCTCGGCTTTCCTAAAATTCCCCCGCGCGCACCCCCGGCTAACCCATGCCTGGCGGTGTGGCGAGCGGTGGCATGGGGTGGCCACGCCGGCCACCAGAGACCCGTACTAGCTCGTCGGTTAGGCCAACATTCAACTATGGTCCCACCGCCTACGCCGAGCAGCAACACGGGGCGGCGGGACGCGCTAGAGTTAGCTACGGCGGCACGTGGCCATCCACGATGGTGGCGCGACTGCCTCGATGAACCAGAGCACCTAAGGACCTAACTCACTAGCGAGTGAGTATCAGGAGACTACCGTGGACCTGGCCAAGGTGGTGGATGGAGAAGAGGGTGACAGAGAAGGGTTGGCCACGTGCGGCCAAGCCGTGCAGTGGCGCACCACAGCGGCACGGTCGAGTCAGCGACGACGGGGAGGTGGTAGCGGTTCGGCTAAGGCGCATAGAGTGAAGAGGGAGTCAAGGCAAAGCTAGTGGTGCAGGGGAATTGGTTTAGGATGAGCGGTTGGAGGGCTACCCTCGACCATGGCCGAGCGCAGCCTTAATGGCACGGCGGCGGAAAAAGCTCTAAATTGGAGCTTGGCAGTGCCTTCTTCATGGCTAGGTGGGGTCGGGCAGCGAGAGGACATGATGGTGAAGTCATGGATGCGATGAATTAAATGGAGGTGATCGATCGCTGGGTAATTTGGTGTCATGGCTTGACAGCGGTCAATAGAGAGAAAGAGGGAGACAGGGCCGGTAGGTGGGCTCAGCACCGCCTCGCCTTGGTAGGATGTGATCGATGCGATCACGGCATCACACGCGTGGACATAATTGGACAAGCACGTGTGTTCATTGACCGGCATGGCCCGCGTGGCCGTAGTGCCATAAATGGCAAGACGATGGTGAGCCCCACCACATGCGCGCGATAGCGACGAGCACCAAACTGGGCCAGCAGTGGGGTAAAGGTGCAGTGGGAGGCACGGACGTGACCGTGAGGCGATGGCACCTGTAGCGGCTACGTCACGGCACGAGGCGGGTTAGTAGGGCAGCCATGCCACTCGGCTGTGCGAGCAGCAGCGGCGGCTCCACGCGGCAGAGCTAGTGGCGGCCAGGACAGGGTAGTCGCAGTCGGTGAACTAGCCCAAAATCATGTCTTGCACGAATTTTAAAGCGCCTATAACAACTAAACGGTTGCTTCTAGACCTAAACCATCTTCACCATGCTCAAGATGGCATGTGAGGCTACCAACCCGAGCTAAAACACGACACCATCCCTTAACTCGATTTCATAAAATAAATTGCCAAACATGGCATTGTCTTGCTATCTATAAACTTGAAAATATTCTAAGTCTTTGAGCTAAACTTGATTCCAAGTTGCATTTCTAGGCCATTAGAAGCATTAGCTAGTGAAGTTATTTTTCAACAGCAAGGATTTCATTGCCATCTACAAAGTCCATACTCCAAACTTTATTTAAGTGCTACATATATGTTCTATAGTGTTTTTGTTCAATAAAAATTGGTTTTCAACCCTACTTGATATACATGAATTATGGAGTAGCTTTTCATTTAACATTTTTATTGATCATTTTAAGTTACAAAAAAATTCATCCACACATTCTACCACATGCGTTATCACATAAACATGATACTCATGACATGTTTTAGTAATTTGTTTAGGGCATAACACCGAGGGTGTTATAGATTAGTGGATCGATCTATAGGTCAATGCATGAGACTTCAGTGGTTTAGCACTCAAGACACAGAGGTTTATCCTCGTTCAAGCCTTGATGATCCCTATGTCCATTAGCGATTTCTTCGTGCTAGAATGCTCAAGTCAAGTTCTTACAATGAGAGAGAGAGAGGTGGTAGGAGAGCGTAAGCTAATTCTAATCTAGGGTTTGCTAGGATCTATCCCCAGGACATGCGCACACACGTATGTACGCACACACATGCACACACATGCGTGCGCGCTCACACACACACGCACATGGTTGGTCCAAGATCCTAGATGCCATGAGTAGTAGCAACCGATCTTTTGGAAAATAAATTATATGCCCTTCTGAGCTTCAAATGAGATGATCTATACATGCAAAAACAAAGAGTACAACACAACTTTCATGTCATAGTGTTTAGTGGATCAATCTATGGGTCGATGTGTGGGACTTCGATAGTTTAGCACTCAAGACAGAGGTTTATCCTAGTTCGGGCCTCTGAGACCTATGTCCAGCAATGATTTCTTCATGTTAGAATGCTCAAGTCAAGTTCTTACAATGAGAGAGAGATGGTAGGAGAGCGTAAGCTAGTTCTGATCTAGGGTTTGCTAGGATCTATCCCTAGGACACACACGCGCGCACATGCACACACACATGTGCACGCACACGTATGCACAAACACACACACATGTACACACACGCGGGCGCACACACACGCCCCCTAACACACACGCATGTGCACACACACGCACACACACCATGCACGTGCGTGCATGCATACACGCATGTAGGCACACACCCACAAGCTTACAACTAGCAAGAGCAGTGGCCAGATGGCGTGTTAGTGATGGCAGACCTAGAGAGGCCCTGAGGTAACCCAGCCATAAGGTGCCAAGCTTATAGCTAGCAAGGGCAGTGGCCAAATAGGGAGGCACTGACCTTATAGATGCTAGGCAACAAGCCATAAATGGTGGGTGGGGATCTACTGGGCTTGTTGGAGCCGGCCTCCGAAAGCACATGTGTGGATGTTTTCGTGGGAGGCACCAATTGGAGGGCTATATCCATCACCACCGTTGGGCTCATCTAGGTAGATCTAGCTAGGAGAAGTCTATGGTATGAGTGTGGTTGGTGGAGAGTAGATCTAGTCTAAGGAAGGCTTCTCCTTAGTGAGAGGGCATTGAAGAATAAAGGAGTCTGACCAGCTAGCTACATTGTTCTTCACCCTGATCGACTCATATTGTTTCATAACAATGCCTTTTGAGTTGAAGAATACAAGGGCTACATACTAGCAGTGCATGCAGCTCTGTTTGCACACGTAGATCAGTAGAAATGCAGAAGCCTACGTCGATGACATAATCATTAAGTCGTGAAAGGCTAAGGAACTCATCCGAGACCTCTCAAATACTTCTGATAACCTCTGAAAGTATGATATAATGCTAAACCCAGAGAAGCGCACCTTCAGTGTTCCTTCAGTTAAACTAATGGGATACATTATCTCAGCATGAATAATCGAAGCGAATCCTAAAGGTGAAAGTTGCCCTCAAAATGGGTCCACTAGAGAACTCAAGGACGCGCAGAAGTTGATGGGGTGCTTAGCGTCCCTAAGCCAATTCATCTCTCAACTCAGCGAGAGAGGATTCCCCCTGTATGTGCTCCTCCCCAAGACACCAAACTGGCAATGGACTCAAGAGGCCCAACAAGCCTTTAATGATCTCAAGAACTTCCTCACCCAACCTCCTATTCTAGTTTCTCCCCTCGATGAGCAACCGCTATTGCTCTACATAGTAGCCACTACCCAGGTGGTTAGTGTAGTGGTGGTACTCGAAAGAAAGGAGGTCGGGCACATGCAATCCATCCAATGGCTGGTTTACTCAATCATGTGCACGCCATATGGATGCACCACCTAGTTTACTCAATTAGGTCCTGCAAGTGCCACCCTAAGTAGGACTAGCCAATCTATTAAATTTGACATTTTGGTTTGGTTTGTTTAGTTTGCCAAAACTTCATTTTTTTATGAATCAAAACACAATCGGTTATCTTTAGAGCAAGAAACCAGCGAATTCGGTGTTAGCTTTTGGCATCAGTTTTTCTGTTCAAATTGTACTAACTGAACTCACTGATTGTAGCCGTCAGAGTCGCTCGTTGTTGCACCAGCGCTGCTCCTTGCTTGGCACCACCGCTCCTTGCTCCCCACTGCCACCCATGCACGTTGTCCCCTATCTACGCTGCTCCCTATCCTCGTTGCCATAGTTGTTGTCGTGCGCACCACTCACTCTTCGTTGTTGCTCGCACATGCTCCCTATTTGCCATCACCGCAATCACCCCTACTCGTGCCATAGTATGGTTGCGGCTGCATGCGCCGCCTGCTCGCTGCCTACTCGTGCTGCCGCCATAAGAGTACGACTTATGAAGGTTAGAGTTTAGGATGACTGAGTGAGGGTGGGCTGGTGGGCCATGGGAATTATTCTTAGGTGCTCTTAACTCAGTTAATTGGCTATGGGCTCTAGGCTAGATGGCACACGGTGGGAGCCTAGGAGGGGGGTGGCATGCACATAAGATGGGGGTTTGAGACTTTGGCTTTATTAGTGTTACAATTCAGTTGGATGGGGAAATCAAAGCCAAAATCGATGACCAAAGTTTTCGACCATAAAAACCAAAGTCAAACCCAAAAACCAACATTTCAGTTTAGTTTGGTTTGGTTTTCAGTTTTCGAGAAAAAATGTGGCCAACCTGAACCCTAGGTGAGATGTCTACTTAACTAATTTGGTTGTCGATGTCCACCCCAAGCATGTGGCAAGCCTTGACAACACTCATGAGCTTGAGGTCCTCCATGATGCACGCCACCTGGATGCACCACCTAGTCTGCTCATCCAAGTCTTGCAAGTGTTGCACCAAGTGAAACGATGGCTTAGCTAAGTTGGCTATCGATGTGCACCCCAAGCACATGGTAAATGTGTGATCTTGAGTACATTCTCCCTCTTGGGGTCTTATATGTAGAGAGTAGGGAAACATGTCTCACTACTCATTTTTAAGGATCTTAATCCTCTTAAAATGTCACCTAGAGTAGGAGTGAATGGGCATTCCTGCATATTTCAACTCATGGAGAAAATTAAACAACTAGCTTGTCTAACACTTTACTAGATGTTTTAGTATTAGAGGATCTGACAACTTTCTAGATGGTCTAACCAAAGAATAAAACTTACACAAATCAAACAAGATAGTAACAATAACTAGATTTTGCATGAGGCAAAGGTTTGGGAATGAAGCCAATTGACTATCTAGTCACCTATAACAATAACCTTATAATGGGGTAGGTCAAGTAAAATCCCCAAATATCTCAAAGACAAGTTTAAGCACAAGAACAATCCAAAGACAATACAATCAACATTGGATTTGTTTACCAAAAGTTTGGTCCCCTCACAAAAAAGTGGCTACATCTTCATTTAGGACCTCATAATGAGATGAGTCTCTTTGAACCTTATCCTATCTCAAGAAACCACAAAGATAAAACTTGTGATAACTTGCTCTATTCATTGAATGGTACAATATGCTTAGAGCTCACCACATTCTTCGTGAGAGCTTCATAAGCAGTGCCTAGTATCTAAGAGTTTGAAGGTCCAAGAATAACAAACGCAAACCATCGAGGACCTAAGGGAAGCTCCAAAACAAAAGGGTAAAAATGAATCTCATATTATGAAATCCTAACTCAAAGCTCACAAATCAAGCATTTGAGATTATGGGGGTTGAAAGTAATGCTCAAGAGAGTCTTATCATGGGTTTGTTTAGCCCTAAATAAAGGAGGGTTGGGGGTATATATACTTGAGCCTCCAAATTTGTCATCACTGTGCATGTTCAGGCACTTGGTGGATCATATGCAAGTAGCTAGATGTTGCTACCACAACATACACTAGAGTTTGGACTAAGTTAGTTGGACCGTCCAACACATTGTTGGGCACTCGGACAAGGAATTAAATCTAGACTGAAAACCCATTGCTGTACACCCCACTAGACTAACCAATGGTTGTCAAACAATCCAAAAAAACCCTCTACATACTCAAATGCCAGCAGTGACGGAGCTTCCTCGTAATTTTAGGTGGTGCGATCACACATGATAAACATAATTCATAGTATAAAAATTGCATATTCATAACATATTCTTATTGATATAGCACAAATAATAGTATAAATGTAATGGCAAATTTTAAGATTGAAGATGGTACCTCCTAGTAAAGTAGGTTGCAATATATAGCAGCTCCTTAATATAATTAGTAATTCAACATAGCCAATGACCAAGATCCAACTATCCAAGAGCTAAAACAATCAACCTATCAATTTGAAGAATAAATTAATCATTGTATGGTATATGATTATATGTAATAGTACAACTCAAAATTGTACACTGCTATGAGAAGACATACTACTAGCTTAATAGTAAAGAACTAATCATGTCTGGGTCTTCTTGATGGCTTATGCATGTCCATTGCCCGATTTTTTGTGTCTTGAAAATTTTCCTAATTTTACCTCCATCAAGGCCTTTAAAAAATCTCCTTCTCAATGTAACAAAATGTCAAGTCATTAATCCACTCAGCAGATGTCCTGTTATGCGAATATGTCAATATTCGTATCCTAGAAGTTTTTTTGAACAGTGATCGTTGCCACATGTCGAATCAATGCTAGCTTAATGAGGTGATAAAACTAATTGAAAAGTGATTTTTTTTAGTTTTTACCATCTTTATAGCCAAACTTCCTCATGACAAGCCTTAAAATGATTGACTCTTCACATATGAAGGATGTATGTCTAAAGTTGTTCCCTTATAATAGATCGATCAAAAGTAGACAAATATTAATCATATATTTTAGTAAGTTGAGCAATCATTATAATATCAAACTTAGAAAAGGAGTCTCTTGGATCAAAACATGAGAAGCAAACAAGTAATTTCGATGGTACCTCATTGAAGTGAAGATCCATCTCATTGCTAATAGTATCAAGAGCATCCAAGAAACCACCTGATTGACTAGTACTATGCTTGTTCTCATGAATCATGGATATGACCATAACAACATAATTCCATATTGACCCATATGAGCTAATGTTGTTAAATGAGAACCCACCTTATTTCTCCGGCTATAACTAAATTTGTTTTTTAGTGCTTTCCCTTCCCTAAAAAAATTCACCACTTTCTAGTCTTCCTAGTACTTTGCAATTAGCTTATCCTTCTTTTAACAAGATGGGCTACCACTAGTCACAATCAAGATCATATAGTTGAAGAAATCATCAAGGAAACAACAAGAGGGCGAAGCCAGGATTTGACCATAGGGGGCCGTTCAAGCTGACAACAACAATGCATGACAAAATACATACATGACTAGAGTATATATATTAACTAAATAAATATTTGCTTTACGATACCAAAGAAAAATAAAAAACTAAAAAGCACTGAATATTTTATATAAAAGGGAACAAAATTAATTAGTTCTAGGTCTATAGCATTCATCCGATCAACGTAATCTTAGGCCAGAGAAAAGACTCATGATAATACCATCAACAAATTAAGAAGATAAGGAAGACTAATGCCAAATAATATAAATATTATTAGAGATCAATTCAGAGGGAGAACAAACAAGAAAGCACTAATTACATTTAACAAGCTAATTAAAGGGTGTACTGTGGGGATGGACTACATATTTGGTAGGCATAACAGAAATAACAAAGGAGATAGAGAAAATAATAGGAAGACTAAATTTTAATTATATAAGATGATTAGAGGGTGTAATGTGGCCTGGAGGATGAACTAGACATTTGGTAGGCAATAACAAAAACAACAAAAGAGATGAAGAAAATAATAGGAAGACTTCTTATTTATACAAGATGATATTAAAGATTAATATGGGGAGAGGACAAAAAATAAAATACAAATAGTATTATTAACTAGTTAATTAGAGTATTATGTAGCTAATTAAGGGGGGCATATTATTGGGGTATAGAAATGTTGGGGGTGTCATCCCCCCTTAGACCCCTTCCCTCCACCACTGTGAACAACTAGATGTAACATAAACAATGAGAAATTGCAATTAGTGGGCAAAGCAGTTAAGATAGAAAGCATACACAGTGGTGGGCCCAAGATTTTTAGCTTGGGTACTCAAAATGTGAAAGGATGTCAAAAACAATCGAGAACCAAACTCTTAAAGCCTAATATTTGGCATGTGTAACACAACATAGTTCTAAGTGTATAATCTATAGCAAATATATAACACATAGTTGAGTATGGTTTCATAACTTCGTAGAATGTGATCATAACTTGAAATTGTTTAACCACAAACATAAAGAAATGCTAATAGCTCAACATACCAAAGTAGCAACATTCAGAATACGTGGAGGCTATGAAAATAACAAAATGGTAAGAAAACTTATAAATTACAATACAACCTTCTGATCCTTCATGCTTTGAAAATGATTGATGATGTTCTAATCCTTTGTTTGCAAGAAGAATTCTATTTCAATAAATGTAACCAAGCAACAATTCAAGTATTTTTCCCATTCTTGTTTCTTCGCATGGTTTTGATATAGTTCACTATAGAAAAGATCCTCTCAACACCAGCTGTTGCGATAGGGAGAACTAGCAGCAATTTGAGAAGTTTGTAAACAATGTCATACCAAGCAACCTTCCCTATTTTAACAAGCGCCACAGACAACTCAGCTAGGCCTCTCAAATTTGTGAAGTTTTCGTATTTCCTCACATCATCAATATAGAGGTTCAGCTAAGAAGGGAGGTAGTTGATTTCTTCAAATTCAAAAATCATGAGGATAGAACCCAGCAAGCTTCGCCAAATTCTTAGCATTTTAAGCCAAACAAAACTAGCTAGAGACTGAATGATGCCATGCATCTAAGTAACTCAGTGTTCACCTCATCAAACATGTTATTAAGCTATTGAACCTACCTATTAATGACACCCAAAAACATATCCACATGAAACAGGTGATAATCAATTGCACCTCTGAAGAATTGCTTTGATCTTTGTATACGCTTATACTTGCCATTCATGTCAACAATTTTAACTTTGTGGTTCTCACAAGAAGAAGTGACCTTCTGAAGGAACTCTTTCCATCTAGAATCATCTCTCAAAATATCCAATTCTACCTTTCTGAACTCAATAAGATCCATTGCATTTGGGGTAAGTCCTTTGTAATAAAGTCCTCAAATATATTGTACCACTCTTTTTTCATGTTTGAGACCTAAAATTAAAATAGGAAATAATAAATTTGGGGACTAAGTAATTTTAGGGTAAACTAGACCAAGGGACTAAGTAATTTGGGGACAAACTTAGGTCAAGTGATTCACAAATTGCTATCCCTAATACATTGAATGGGAAATTGGGAAGCCAAGAGAGTAGTAGACTTAACTTGAACTTACAAATTTGTGATTTAGAAGGAGAGAACTTCCCTCATCGGTGCGTTGCGGTGCTCTACCACTAATCGCTCATTTGCTCGCACTGTCCTATGCGAGCACATCGTGGTTGCAAAACTTGGGCGACTAGCGCCATCCTGGTCTTGGCTACCCTGACTTCCTCGCTGGTAGGGGCTACTCGAAGTGCAGGCAGAGTCCATCAACCACCCTACCACCGTCGTGCCACCCAGTCGTCCTCACCCACCAAGCCGATGCTAGGGTTTGGGATTGGGGAAAAGAATACTATTTAGGAGGAGGGAGGAGCAAAAAATGATGACTGCGTGGGTGCGAGTTAGTAGATGCCGATGTCTCCTAGTGTAGGTGTGGTGAGGGGAAATTTGGGATGTTGGGCCTTATTAGGCCTTCAAGTAGGGAGGAAAAGGAGTAGGAACATGTGTTTTTGGACTGGTTGCTGCTCATGCTATTCAGTTTGGTTGTATTTTCTTTTTTTCAATATACATACATGTGTACACTATATATATGAATTTTTTGCCAAATATTTTGGGTATTCAACTAAATACCATTGAATACTAGTGGGCTCGCCCTTAGGCATACAAGCATGAATTTATTTTTGTAATCCATTGAATTCTCATCTCATATGTGAAGCTCCATCTATTCTTGTACCTCAAGCCTAGCAATAGAAGCTCCATCTATTCTTGTACCTTAAGCCTAGCAATAGATAATCCATACTTAGAAATCATCTGAAGTAAAATTTTCCATAGTGCAGTTTATGTTATGTCCCCCACATGCTCAAGACCAAAAACCTTTCTATATCCATTCCTTTTTATTCACAAACAAGTGGATGACATTACACAATAATGTAAGTAATAAAAGTCCATTGATAATGAAACTATTTAATTAAAAGCGATATAGAAACTAACCTCACAATCATCTATTGAGATATCATGAGATTTCATCAATAACAAAACAAATGAAAGATTATCCCTAATCCCTTTTTTTATCCCTTTTACTAGTTGCTTTTGTACAACTTTTTGCAAGGTCCTTCTGAATCTGGTGAGAAGTCATACGAGAATTTTTGGACATTATTCATCAAATGTAGCCCTCACCACATCTTTTCTTTTCTTGTACCAGTATAGCATCTCTAGGAAATTCCCTTTGTTTAAGGAAAATTCAAATTCATTGTGTCCTCATAAGTCATAATGCATGACCTTGGGCACGAAGAGAAATCTTGCAAAGTTTATAGCAACGATGACACCAATCTCATATCGCTTCTCAGCATTTATAGTATTGGACTCAAACTTATGCGAGATACTTGTCCTTTGATTACTAAAGTCATCAGCACATTACCTTACCTTTTTGTGGCAACCACCAATAACACAACAACAACAATAATTAGGAAATCGTCTATTTGTCACATTCTTCCAATTAGTATACCTTGTGTTACTAAAAACAACATGACCAAGCTTTCCGGGCTTGGCTTCTTTCCTAAAAAGAAAATAATGTAATCTATAGGCTTCATCCTTTGACACACTATATTCCAATCAATCATAATCATCAAACCATGATGCTCAAAAGACCATAAAAATTCTTGTGAAGAAATGCATGGCCTAGGTTGGGTTGGACCCTTCAACGAATAAAGCCTCTTAGCATCAGATCTAATGTTAAGATGAAATCTATCGACTGGTATTTAAAGTATGATCATCAATACCATGAACATTTGGATCAATAATTCCTTTATACGTAACATCAATACCTCCATTTTTTTATGTCATGTTCTCATCTAATGCAACTTTGACAACCACGAATTCCACATTAGTGTCAATTTGACTTCATGGGTACTTTTTATGAAGAGAAACTGTGGAGCAAAGCTCCCTAGCACCGAACAATATGTTAACAAATGAAATAGAAGTTACAGGGCTGTTAGCTAGGAGCTAATAGAAGGACAAACCGCAAAAACCTTACAAGGAGGAAAAGAAACTACCAAATTATAGAGATGCTAGCCATTGAATAATTACACGATGGTGACTGGGGTTAAAGTGACATAAGTAGAGCTTAACTTCACTTATAAAACATTGCTTCCAAGCCGAAGAGAAGGGACCTTGTGGTTGAATATGTAATCGTTGCGCTCCTTCCAAATGCACCAGGTGCCGATCATAAAAAAAATCCAAGAAGAAAGGTATCTGGAGCTGAGCATTTTTCTGCGCTATCATCTGACAAATGCTAACCTGAACCTCCCACTGAATGTCGAGGATGAACCATCTAGTTGCACTTGAAGTACATTCAAAAAAAAGAGATGCAAAGTTGTCTCCTCGATATCATCATGACATAGTACACATGTATAGCCCTCATCTAAGTGTTTACCTCTTCTTCTTAGAATGTACTTCGGTAGGATGACGATCCCAAGGCAACACTCACACTTGAAAAAAAGGAATTCAAATATACACCCATACACAATACAAGTAAAATATCAATTATCACATTTCTAATAAAATGATAAATGCTAACGAGTCATTGTGGTTACTTGGTTTACCTCTTGTTACCATTTTTTGTTGTCAATTTCCCAACATAGATGTCAATCAATTGTCCCTCTCCCTCAACTTCAAGCTTAGCACCAGCACCTTGTCCATGGTTTCTTCCAGCACCAGCACCACCCGCGTGGAGATTGGAATCCACGCTGTCGGTGCCGCTCCACTCCCCTTGTCTCCACCATCCCCTACCCCTCCATAACTACAGAGGCATAGAGAATCAGAGAAGATAGAGTAGATGGGCCTGAATGCTCTTAGTGGTGTGTGGTGAACTGGTTGGCAGGTGGTGTCTGGCACTTGGCAGTGCTAGGGTTTTCCACGCCAGTCACCCCTCAGTACTCATAATTGTCAGCGCTAGACAACAAGCGAAACAAAGATTGAGATTGTGAGGGCCCATTGTTATTGTTGCATGTAGGGCTAGTATGAATGTTGGTTGCGCTGCATGTTGTCATGTTGGGCATGGGCACTTGGGCCATGGACCATGGCCACGATAGGCAGTTGCAGTGCTTGTTGTTCCGTCTAGCCGTCTTCTTCCTCT
>NW_027096960.1:0-8118 GCF_019320115.1 Miscanthus floridulus
TAAAATAAATGTTATTATGTACCGTTGAGCGTATATTTGGAACATGAATTTTTTCCTATCTTTGTATTTTTCTATGAAATTGAATTGATTCTCGTTAAATTTATGCATGATTCCTACTAAATTTCTGTGTTCCAAACAAACTCTCAAATTGTATCTAAATTGAATAGTCATTGTAGAAAATAAACATAGTTTATTGTTTTTATAGAGTTAAATGCGTTGTAGGTCTATTAATATTTGGTGGTGTGTCATCTAGGTCCATCAACTTTTAAACTGAATTTTTTGGTCTATTAACTTTTTGCAGTGTGTCATACAGGTTCATCAACTTTTAAACTGTATTTTTGGTCTATTAACTTTTGATGGCGTGTCATCCAGGTCCATTAACTTTTAAATTGTATTTTTTGGTCTCTAAACTTTTTAACTGGTTCACCGTAGGTCCATACCCCTTCGTTTAGCGAATAGATCCAATATGGCACGTCAAAAAAGTAGCCACCATGAAGTACAGGACGAGATCACCATTCAAAGATAATCTTCAATACGAAGAACCTGATGGGATCACCATCTAAGGTTTCTCGAGCGACGGCTCGACGGGGAATAAACTCCACAGTAAAATCATGTCTAATCTACCCGGTACAAGGCTGAAGGCCATAGGTATAGGCACGCAGGCTATCTGAACCAAACAAAACTCTGACTCCACCAACCCAACTAGGACCGATTCAACGTGAGCCCCTAATTCGGCTAACATGCATGACACATCCAAACGCAGCCATCAATTTAATTCACGAACACAGGTGCACGCAGGCACTAAAAGCTAGATGGTAGATAAAAGATCATGTATCACAATTAGATAGGAAACTAATGCATGAAAATAATAAAATACTACGGTAAGGATGCTAATCATGTTGGGAAAATTCCATTGATGATCTACACCTCTTTAGAATTAGTACAGATGTATTTTGTTGGCTTCATTTTCTTCTTCTTTCCACGCAATAATAAGGCACCTTTATAAAATATCTTTGATGACAGTCTAGTAGTTATAAATTTCTTCATGTCCATAATATATTTATCCTTAAAAATAATAGTTCTAAATTTAAGACCAGAGGATATTAACGAAATACTAGCTACTATATTTGAATTATTGTTAGATAAGTCTTCATGAACATCTTAAAGGGGCTATGGACTCATCACCTACTCCACGGTGGCTGCTTATTTGACGTGTCATGTCATATCTATTCGCTAAACGAAAGGGTATGGACCTACGATAAACCAGTTAAAAAGTTTAGAGACCCAAAAATGCAATTTGAAAGTTGATGGATCTAAATGACACATCACCAAAAGTTAATGGACCCAAAAAATACAGTTTGAAAGTTGATGGACCTGGATGACACACCACCAAAAGCTAATGGACCCAAAACTATAATTTAAAAGTTGATGGACCTAGATGACACACCACCAAAAGTTAATGGACCTACGGTGCATTTAAATCTTTTTTATATTTCATGTCAGCAAATAAACATGATCAATTAAAACATATTAATTAATATTCATATTCATGAACAAATAATACATATGTACTACAATAATTACATATAGCATATATCAAACTATATATATTGGCCCCCGAACTTATTCCAAATATGCTCTACGCCCTTCCCAACTAGAAAAATGATTTTACGACACACTGCCTAAATATTACCGGGGCAGTCACAAAATCCAACTGTCTCATAAAATGTCTAAAGATATTCGGAGACGAACATTTTCATTTATGGAGACGAACATTTTAACCTTCTTACAAAATGCATTTACGGAGACGAACATTTTATTTACAGAGGTGGCCAGGATTGCCCGTCTCGCAAAATGCATTTACAGAGACAAACATTTATTTACGTAGACAGTCAGGATTATCCATCTCATAAAACCAATTTACAGAGGCGATCGCAAAATAACCGTCTTCCAAAATCGATTAACGGACTCCAAAAATGGTGCCCCTTTCAACCTGATATTGCACTTCCATGTATATATACGACACTTAGGGTTTCTCAGACTCATTCACCCCTCTCTCTCTCTCTCTCTCTCTCTCTCGCTCACCTATGCGGAGCAATCTCACCATCTCTCTAACGCACGCACGAAGCATGCCGACCGCGGCGTCGCTCAAGCCGAGGAGCTCGCAGACCGGCTATGCTCTCTGTCCCCTGCGGATCTCATGGCGGGGTGGTGCGTGCTCGCACAGATCTCACGGTGGGTCAGCCGTGGCCGGTGTGCACTCGGGCGGATCTCGCGACGGGCCGGCAGCGGCCGATGTGGCTCACATGGATCTCGCATTGGGCCGCACGGTGGTGCACACGTAGGGCGATGTGGGACTCCTCTGAGGCGGCAAAGGTGACCGAACATGGCCCTATGAGTGACCGGACGTGTCCGATCAATTGCTCAGCAATAGCAGGCGTCAACAGCAGTAGCTAGATGCTGAGCGAGGTAGTGACCGGACACATGGACTTCACTATTCATTGTCGTGGCAATAATAAAGCATGACCGAACACAACAGCTATGGACGACCAGACATGCTAGGCAATGGCGTCCGATCAAGTCCAGAAAGGTTCCAGAGCGGCGCTAGCACGATCAGACGTGTCCGATCAATGATGATCGGACTTGGCCCAGAGTCCGATCAATGCATGCTCTCTAATGGTCGGGACGAGCGGACGCGTCCGGTCAAGACGAAAGCAGCATCCGGTCAGTAGCAGAAAGCTAGGTTTCATCCTCAACGGCTACTTTCTCCATGGAGCTTATAAATAGACCCCCCAACCAGCTATTTGAGAAGTGGAGAGCTAAGGAAACATACCTAGGGTGTTTATACACCACTTTAGTGATCTCTACTTACATATTGCTTAGTGATATATTTGGTGATTAGCGTAGGTGATTTGCGAAGTGCTTAGGTTAGTTAGACCACCGCTTATACGCTTCCTTTAGGTTTAGGCCTAGTGTTTAGTGAGATTTGCACACCTCTTACTACTCGATGTTGGTGCACACCATTATTGTACATCGGAGGGGCTTGTAGTCTTACGAGATCACACCAACCACGTTGGTGGTGTGGCCACCACCGTATACCGAAGGGAACAAGGCCCGTGGTGGTTCGGGCGGAAGCTTGATAGTGAAGACGGCGGGGAGCGGTCTGGGAGAGGCTTGCCGAAAGGCACACCGAAGACCCACTTGCGCATGGGGAAGGCCTAGGGCTATCTACGGAGTTACCTGACCAGGAGCTTGGCCTTATGAGGGATTCCTTGCGAGGGGCTCCAACGAGAACTAGGGGGGAAGCTTGTGTGCTTCTCGATACCTCGATAAAAATACTGGAGTCATCGACGGGAGTTTACATATCTCTACCTTACTCTTTAGCTTCCGCATTTACATTACAATCTTGGTTTGTGCTTTACTTTCCTAGCTTAGTGATAGGCTAGCTGATAGGTTTGGAACATAGGTTGCATAACTTCTTTTGGCGATAGAGATAACAACACACTAGCAAAACCGTAGTTGCACATTTAGATTACTTTCTTGCATAGGTTTTGAATAGGTTGAAAAAGAGGCCATAGTTTAGAGTTGGAGTTTTAAGTTGCCCAATTCACCCCCTCTCTTAGCTATAACAGAACTGACCAATTATACGAGATTAAGTAAGGAAATCTTCCGCCAAAGCAGATAATTTAGCAAACTTAAGCCCGTATAACCCGGTAGTCCATGAAACCATGAAGGATTTCAAACCAATCGACATACAAACCAAGATCATACAAGTTTAGCAATCATCGTCACATGTTACATAAAGTTCACAATGATAGTTGGATACATCAGAGTTTAGAACATAAAGTTATTACAAACCAAGTTCAAACAGAAATAGTGGAAGCAAATAGTTTTAAAGCCACACACACACTTTTGGTTCAGATACAGTGCCAGTAGGTAGTCATCTCCAACAAAAGCATCAGATGAGAAATATGGAGTGACCATTGCCCTCGGTCCTAGTTGTCACCCATCGCCGGGTACAGGCAGTTAATGCAATAGCCATAGTACATTTGACCATCTGCAACAACAATGGGAACAACGCCCTGAGTACGAGAAGGTACTCAGCTAGACTTACATGTCTTAAATCAAAATAAAGCAACACCAAGGATTATGCAAGGCTTTCTTTAGTGGGCTAGCTGACTCGTTTGCGAAAAGCATAAGCTATCATGAAGAAACTATTTTAAGTACTTTGCATCATCTTTATTATGACCTATCCATCTAGGTAAGCACCTATACTATAGCAATCACTTAATTAATCAATAACATCCAGTTACCAACTTAGATTCAGCATATCCCATACCATCCAGATAACCATCAGTGTTCCATCATAATTACTATGATGCTGTAGCTCGAGTCAAGGGCTCACTATCTAGGAGCGATGGCGATTCAAATCAATTCCTAACCAGCTGGTGATTTATTCCTCACACAAACCACACTCACCGATCAAGTGAGCTACAGATCACTAATGACACTTTCCAAGTAGCCGTGGGATAACAGTCATGGACTGCACTACCTAGGGACCACCCGACAGCCAGGACGCACCTTGGGCTCACTCTTCGCGTCCCCATCATACCCCCTTTAGCACCAGTCTGCCAATCCGAGTTTATCCCGGCTCGAATAGTGTCACTAGCTTCGCGGTTGAAAGGTACTTTATTCGGCCAGCTAAATGTGAGGCATACGTTCAACATGACAAGAGGGACGAGCAACGATCGGTCCTTAATCGACACAGACGGAAAACTAACAGCACTCTAGAACCCTGTCTGGTTGCCTCCAACTTTTTCGTCCGGTCTCCAATTATCCATCACACATGGTTAATTCCAGGATATCATTCTTTCCATAGCTAAATTCTTCCAGTAACCACCTATAAATGTAGGTGACCGAAAATCGTCGATCGCTACCGGTCTAAGCAAGGCTAAGCAGTTATTCAATCCTGACCTAACAGGGTAAAAAGGTAATAAGGTGGGCAAGGATAGTAATAAATGCATCAATGGTTTCAATCAACTCCTATAACTTAATGCAACAATATATAAACTCATATAGAAAGAATGTCTTTTATAAAGTAGGAGACTCAGAATGCTCCGGGGCTTGCCTCGTTCGAACGAACTAGGTTGATGATCCACGCACTCGGGCAAGTCCTCTCCTTGCTCCTCTTCCTCTGGCACATCCTGTGCCTGGATTTCTTGTGGATCTGTCCCGGTCTGCTCTTCCTGAACTGCTACTAGCAACTCCTCCTATGATCCTGTATGATGCAGATGTATAAGTGCTCATACATAGGTGCATCAGAGAGATGACATATAATGATCATGATGCATGGAATGTAGATGAACATGTTTAACTTTATTGGACATAGTAGAAGTAAAGCTCTTCTACAAGGTAGCCAACATCATCCAAGAACATGTACTGCTATACTACTACTACAACCACTGTACTAACATGCCAAGTCACCATAGCAAGCTAAGATGCTTCAAAGATACACCAAAGCAAACATTATTAACTAAACATGCATTAAAAAGATTAATTAAACCCTAATTGAAACTAGGTTTGAACAGCAACACCTATTTTGGTAGCACAGAAAAATCTAAGAAATTTATAGTAGCATAGTACAACTCTAAGTAGACTACCATAACATTTTCATGGCATTTGGATAAGTAAAATAGCCTACACAAAAATGACAAGCTATGGCATAATTATGAGCATGAAAATACTTTGTATTATGAAAAATATCAAACAATAGATTTAATATTTTTTCTATGTTCTACACAGTAAACAATCACTGCACAAAAATTATCATACACATGTTTTATACAATTTTTGCTCTATATCAAAATAACAAAAAAATCATCAATTAAAGGCACTTGAACTACACATCAATATTTCTCTACAAAACATGTATGACATATATTTTTCCTACAAATTACATCACTAAAGGAGATTAACAAAACTAGAACCATATTTTTCTGATAATTATTCTATTTACTAGACATTTTCTAAGATAACAGTAAATACAAGAATTAAATAAAACCCTATACAAAAGTATCACAAAAACCACATGCAATATTTTTATATTGTAGATCTACTTCTAAGAAACACAACAAAATTGGTCTCACTCGATTTGGAGCTAAAATGAGCAAACTATGGATTTTTGAAGCCTTTATAACATTTTCTGGAAATCATTTCTTAAAACCCCTTTTTGAAAACAGAAGCATACGCTAGATCCACCCGGATCTCTACCTAGGCTTGCACCCCTGCGGCTGACAGTGGCCCCTAAGGCCGACTAGGCCCTACCCGTCAGTCGAACAGAAACCAGAGGAGATCACCAGCGGTGAGAGCTCGCCGACGGTGTGGTCTCCGGCCAGCTAAGGTGACCAGCGTGCTCCCCACCCTCGCGCGAACCCAACGGTGCCCGTGGCATGGGCCAAGGAGCTCGGGAAGCCAGCCACTGCCGTGCATGGTGGAGCGGTGGCGCGGGTCGTCGTCGGTGGGGAGTCCCCAGCCACGGCATAGTGAGTGGAGGCGCTCGGGAGCCTTAGTGACGCGGTGTGGTGCTCGTACGCGGGAAAAGAGAGCGGGATGCAAAGCGGAAAGGAGATGTCCATGGAGCGGAGCACTCTGGCGAGGAGGAGCTCACTCCGGTGAGCCTTTCATGGCCGGTGAAAGCTTAATAAGGCGAACCTGACGCGAGCACCAGCTGTGCAATGGCAAAGCGAAGCAACGACGAAGACGGAGCTAGCTCTGGCGAACTGGAGCGGCCGAAACGGCAAACTCTGGTGAGGCACTGGTGCAGGTGGTGGCGGAGGTGAGCACGTGCGTGTGCTCTACTGCTGGTGCGTGAGAGGAAAATGGGAGAGAGCACAGGGGAGTCAGTCACGCGTGCGGAGGTGTAGGCGAGTGCGTGGGGCGCGGGGGCCACCGGGACGGCCAGGTGCTGCCGTCGCCGGTGCATGGCGACCATGCGGCGGCGGGCGTCTGCCGCGATCAGGACACAGGCGTGCGGGCATGGGCGAGTGGGAGGCGCGGCATGGGCCTAGGCTGGCAAAGCGGCTACAGGGCCAGGGCGAAGCGTGCGACGCTAGAGCGGGGCGGGAGCGCGAGTGCGCTGGCGCTGTGGGCCGAATCCACGAGCGAGCCAAAAGGGAGGCGGCGGCCTATTAAGTGAAAATGTGATCTTTCCTTTTTATTTTCTTCCCCAAATTCATTCAAATGAATTTTTAAACCTTTTCAAAGTAATTTCAAAAGTTAGACCCAAAATAAAAGTTGTTTAGAAAAATGTACTCTACAACTTTGCCAAAAGGAGTAAGGTCAAAACCCAATTAGATTTTGAACTATAGATTTAAAGTTAATTTAAATCAAAACCGTATTCTAGAAGATTATTTTTACAAGCAAAACTTGAGAAAACTTTGAGTATACATTTTGTTCCAAATTGCATTCTAATTACTTCTAAGTTGTCTAAGTGATCAATCAAGGTTCGCACATGGCAAAAGAAATATAGCATCCAATCTGTCGAAATAAAACTATGCAACACATATGTTTCAATCCAATATTTCATGTCATGCTTATGAATGCATGATGGTGATTATGCTCATGATTTGCTAAATGTTAATGCATGCTTAACACCGAGGTGTTACAGCCCTCCCCCCTTATAAGAATCTCATCCCGAGATTTTGAGTTACGAACCATTTGTTATAAAAATCCTTATAAGCGTTTTGCAGATATTCTCCTGTTTCCCACGTCGCATCACCATCATCATGATGACTCCACTGTATCTTATATGTTCTCACCACTTTATTCCAAGTGACTCGGTCCTTAGTGTCCAAAACTCGAATCGGTTGCTCACAGTATTCCAAGTCTGATTTGATCTGAATTCCCTGAGGTTCTATTCTCTCTTCTGGAACACGCAAGCACTTCTTCAACTATGATACATGGAAGACTAGAAAGATCGAACCCATCGCTTCTGGTAACTATAACTTATAAGCCACTGGACCCTTCTTTTCTAGTATTTTATACGGTCCGACAAATCTAGGAGCGAGCTTTCTCTTTACTCCAAACCATTGTACTTTCTTCATTGGAGTAACCTTTAGA